>NW_024718723.1:0-27103 GCF_018991925.1 Homarus americanus
AGGATGTTCTTAAGAAGATAAATAAATTACAGAAGACAAAATCCCCAGGGCCGGATGAAATTTTCCCTCGAGTTTTGAAAGAGTGTAGGGAACAGATTAGCGGACCCCTCATAAATTTATTTACAAAATTATTAGACACGGGAGTTGTGCCAGACTTGTGGAAACAGGCAAATGTAGTACCCATATTCAAAAAGGGTGACAGAACATCAGCGTCAAATTACCGGCCGATTAGTTTGACGTCAGTAGTGGGGAAAACTCTTGAATCAATTATAGCAATAGCATCCGATGGCATCTGGGCCGGATTGATAGTCATTACGAAGCACAATGCCAATTGATAGTGTTCGTGCTGGTCTATTAATAGTCATCCCGATAAACGAGGTATCGGAAGGGAACCGTACGCATATCCCTGAAATGTTGGAAACAACATCGGGTGGCTACCCCCACCCGATAGCTGCCTTACGACAAATAATAATCATCATTATATTTTATGAAAGTTCTTCCAGTACTTTATATTACAGATGTCTACGTCGAATTATATTATTTTTTTTGATAAGAACAATTAAAAGAAGTGTTAATACGGATAAATGAACTTTCACAACACTGTTATGAACTTGAAACATTATTGGAATGTTGACGTCACAGCTCCGACTTCGATGACAACTGCTGTCTGTGCTGTGAGCCTCATCTTCAATTAACAATTACTTCTGTTATCATTTAAGATATGTTTCTTATCTTTATTCAGTCATACAATATTTTTGTCGTAGTAGTAATAAAATTTCAACCATCTGAACCGGGAAATTCACTTATGTTTTCCGGAATGAGGCAAGCCAAGTGAGCTCACTCTATCTTGAGTTAACAAGGAAAATATCACAGTTTTTGGCCCAGTAATAAAGTTTTTTTTACTTCACTGTGGTCTTTAATAATGGAGCATAACTCAATATGTAAGGTAATTCACCTGTGAGGTTTTATGAAGACAACAAAAGGAAAGAAATATACATTTATTTTTTTAATAAATGTGTAAAATTTAAGAAAATAAACTATAATTTTTCTATACATAGTTCTGCATTTCCTGAAATTCACAGCTTATATTATAGATATATAAAAATAAATCTTAACTGCCATACTTTGGACAATATTTGTAACTGACATGAAAATATTTCTATCTTGGGCACAAAAAGAAATGGTTTCACTCCTTCTCTACAGCTATTTATATCAATGCATAAAATTTAATAAAAGAAACATATCCTCTATACAGTACTTTGCACAGTATAACATATTTTATAAATACCTGTATACACCAAACAAAACTTTATTCTTTATCACAGGAAATAAATTCAATTTTTGAAAATCACAGCCTTTATGTATATTATAAATATTCATCCCCCACAAATAATTACCTGCCATACTTATGACAGCTTTTGTAAACAAAAACACCTTTGTCAAAATAAACACCTGTATGTTTATTTCCTTCAAATAAAATTAGTTGAATATGTAAGAAATAGAACGAATAACTTTTACTTTAGATGCCAATTTCTGAAATATTACAACATCATTCATATGTTTTAGCCATGGCATCATATGCAGCTCCTGCTTTCCTTAAAACACTATCTAACAAATCCAAAGAATTATTCAATTTTTCATGTGTCTTTTCAATTGCAGTTTGTTGTAGTTTTTGTGTTAACATCATTTTTTTTTTCAGTTTCATTTCCTCCTCATGCTCCCTATTCAATCTGTACAACTTAGATTTATGTAACTCTTCTTGTCTTTTATCACACATTTCATAGACACTTGTCACCCTCCGAGTTCGCCTTGGTTTGCTCCTTGGCCGAGAACCAGATGCCCTGGACACTGAATAAAGGTGTTGGTTGGAAGCATGAGCAGGAGGGGGTGAGGCAATATCACTCGATAGTGAGTCAGGGGCATTGACTGCCGAGGCAGGAGCAATGTTTGGTGAGGCAGGAGCAATGACTGGTGAGGCAGGAACAATGACTTGTGAGACAGGAACAGAGGGTGAAAATAGAGGTCGATAAACAGTAGATGGAACTTCAGTAAATTGTGCAGAAGACACAGATGATGGCCCTGGGGTTGGACCAGGTAAAACAAGTGGATCATAGCTGGCGTTGAATGAAGCAGTAATTTCATCCCAGGCCTTTCTTTTCCTATAATTTATGGTGTTGCTTGTAGACCTATCCTCAATGATTGGCCTTTGCTCAATATGGCGCAAAAGTGCCATGCGTTGGGTTTCAGACAGAGCTGCAGAACGTTCTCTTACTACCTCCATGTTTGATAACCCGCGCGCAAACATTGTTGCCAAGTACTCAGATGAAAAAATTATCTATTTTGTTTCGAACAGATAATAAAGTTCAATTTTATAAAAAAATATATTTTACAATATATTATTGTGCCGGTATAAAATAACAACTAAATATCTCTCAAAATCGTCTTTCTAATTATGTGAAATAATACATTTGGCACTAGCGCATGGCAAAAAAAAATTTTGCCATCCGACACGAGCTGCCGTGTTTACACGCTCATGTAAGGGTCTAGGAATATGGCACTCAGCGTTGGGTGGTTGCATCCCGACACACGATCATCGAGATGATGATCGTGATCGTCATTATCGTCGTAATGACTAGGAATACGGCCCTAGAGAAAAATAAATTAATCTACAACTCTCAACATGGGTTTTTACAAAGGGAAAAACTTGTCTAACAAATCTGCTGACGTTTTTGCAAGGTCTTCGAGGTAGTAGATAATGACGAAAATTACGATGTTGTTGCTGTGTAGACTGGCAAAAGCATTTTGACAGAGTACCGCATCAGAGGCTTCTGAGAAAAATTAAAGCTCATGGTATCGAGGGAAAGTTTTAAATTGGATAAAATCATGGCTCACCGATAGAACGCAGAGGGTCAGCGTAGATGGTGTTAAATCTGAGTGGGGCCGTGTAACCAGTGGGGTTCCCCACGGGTCAGTACTAGGCCCACTCTTGTTCATAATCTACATAAACGATCTAGATACTGGGATCAGCAATGACATAAGCAAGTTTGCGGATGACACCAAAATAGGGCGGCAGATTAATTCAGGGCAGGATGCAAATGCATTATAGGAGGATCTAAATAAACTGCAGGGGTGGTCTGAAAAATGGCAAATGGAATTCAACACCAGCAAGTGCAGCGTACTTAATATTGGAAGAACAAATACTGTCAATGTATACAGCCTTAACAACATCAACCTTAGAGAAATCGACTTGTGAAAGAGACCTAGGGGTACTTGTAAGCCCGGACCTACGGCCTAGAAAACAGTGCGTTAATGTTCGAAATAAGGCAAACAGAGTATTGGGTTTTATATCTAGAAGTGTAAGTAACAAGAGTGCAGAGGTCTTATTGCAACTATATCTTACGCTAGTCAGGCCGCACCTCGATTATGCGGTTCAGTTCTGGTGCCCCTATTATAGAATGGATATAAATTCACTAGAGTCGGTGCAGCGAAGAATGACAAAAATGATTCGGGACCGAAACCTTCATATCAGGATAGGTTAAAGAAACTTAACTTGCATTCCCTAGAAAGACGAAGAGTGCGGGGAGATATGATAGAAGTATTTAAGTGGGTGAAAGGAATCAATAAAGGGATATAGATAAAGTTCTTATAATATCCGAGCAGGATAGGACTCGGAGCAACGGATTCAAGTTGGATAAATTTAGGTTTAGGAGGGAGATAGGAAGAAACTGGTTCACAAATAGGGTGGTGGACAAGTGGAACAAGCTTAGCAACTTTGTAGTAAGTGCGGGAACTCTGGAAAGTTTCGAAGGCTGGATAGATTCTTGGATGACGAAGTGGTAGTAACTGTCGACGGAGGTGCCATGCACAGGCCAACGACCCCTGTGCAGACTCATATTTTCTTATGTTCTATAGTGATTTAAGGGCGATTTAGGGGAATTTTAGGAATATTTTTGACTATGCATTTTTGGCTTTACTTTGTATGTACTTTTCTGTGAGCTGGAACCAATTACCCAATATCCCATTGAAATAATGGATTCGGTTAACGAAATTTTCGGTTAACGAACGACTCTGTGGAACGAATTGTGTTCATTAACCGAGGGACCACTGTACATGTGTTTTCTGAAGTGGATCCATTAACAGAACAAAGCCTTAAAATTTAAATAAATGCAAATGACCTCTACATAAAGATGTATAATTTGAAAAGAAAGCAGCTGTGCAAGGTTCTTTCGAGAGCTTTATTATTCGAAGGCCTGAACCATCAACTTCAGCTACACCATCAAATTCAGCATCATAAGCAGCTTCAACAACAACTTCAGGTTCAGTAACAGTTTCAGCAACAGCTTTATGGAAAGCTACAGCTTCAGCCAGAGTTGAACCTGATGACTTCATCATCTGAGTAAAAACTCGCACATTACTCATTGGCTGTCCTTATGTTTTAGACTTTACCACCATTGGTGAGTAGAATTTTTGTTTTACATTCGTAAATATTATTTAAAACATATATGAACAGTAAATAAGTGTTGCTTTCATATTCATATGTAGAGAAATGACGATATGTTTTCACATGTACGCACTTACTGTTCATACGTTGGCGTTCCCAATCGTCTCGCCTTATTTCTTTACCATTAGTGGTTAGCTACTTCTAGTGTTCCATTTATTAACATTAAATAACATTACTTAAAACATACATACAGGTATTCAATTTTTTTAAATTAAGTTCACTACAGCTACAACCAGGGTCTTATTTTCTTCAGTTTCTTATGTAGAACCATCGTCACTCACGAAAACAATGCCGTCTTGTCTCCTCTTGTGTGTTTTAATATTCTACGTATTATTAATGAATTGCATTGTTCATTTCACATATATAAACATTAATTCAATCAAATACATATTCAGTAATAAACAATAATGAATCTTTTGTACATATTCTTAAAAAGATAAATGACGCGGTATCCTTAAATGCACACCGTATATGTTGGCGTTCTCAATCCATCTCTTTTTTTTTTCTTTGCCATTAGTGGTTAGCTACTTCTATTGTTCCATTTATTAACATTAAATAACGTTACTTAAAACATATACATATATCATTTTTTTTACATTAATTTTACTACAGCTACAACCAGGGTCTTATTTTCTTCATTTTCTCGTGTAGAACTATCGTCCCGGACTCCCGGCTGTAAACACAAACGAAAACAATGGCGTCCCATCTCCTCTTGTGTGACCATATTATTATTCATTTATATTGTATAAGGTGCATTCAGAAACATTATTTAAAGAATATAGTTTGCAATTTTCATTAATTGTATTGTTTTGGGGGGAAAAGAGGGTAAAAAGCCACACAAAAGATATGAAAAGGTCACACTTGGGAACGCATCTCATTATTATTGCTTTATTTTAATGGTAATTAATGATTCGCGATAAGATGATTCACCTTACACTGCAATATTGGAGGACACATTACCGTCGTTATTCGAGGCTTTACTGTATACTAAAATAAAAATTATGCTCCTCAACATCTCTCATTAACTTCATGATATCTTAAGCCTTTATCATACCTTGCTATACAGTTGTCCCATAAGGCGATTGGTGCGATTTTGAGCAGTAAGTTGTTGTTGATACCTGGGATGTTGGCCTCGGCAGTAACTGGTACAAACGGGCGGTTCTGCTCACGTAAACTCTTTGTATGAGAAGAGCGTGCAACGTCTGTTGTGAATATTGGTGTATCATTATTTCAACCAAAATCTACAGCCTAAATGATAATCATTCTGATATAAAACTACCTAATTTAGTCTTTTATCGCCCACTATAAACCATTTCACAATTAAATTCCAATATACAGTCAACCCTCACTTTACGCGGTCCCACATTCCGCGTTTCCACGTTTACGCGGTGCCCTGCCAGAACCCAGGATGCTCACATTCCGCGGTGGGTGTACCCCGTTACACGGTGAAGTATAATTTTTTATTTAGCTCATAAAATTCATACAAATTATCCGGCCAGAATATAATTTACATTGCTGGAATTCTTACAATTTGATGATCATTTTGAATATAAACATCATAGATTTTGCATTAGACATACAAATTTTAGATATAATGTTTACTCTTGAGTAAATATGTTATCTTTTGTGCAAAATATATGATATTTATATTCAAAATATTCCTGGTCTTACAAGGAATCCAGCAATGTCAATTATATTATCCTAACTTTAGTCTGATTTATTATTTATTACTAAAAAGGTAAACAGTCTGGTATTCCCACACATTTATCTAGTAGGGACGTTGGTGGGGGGTGGGGGGGAGGGAGGGAGGGACCGGCGACCGACCATCTGTTACCGTGTGAATATTTTTTTTTTATTAACTGAAGATTTTTATTTTAGCTCATAAAATTCATACAAATTACCCGGCCAGAATATAATTTACATTGCTGGAATTCTTACAATTTGATGATCATTTTGAATATAAACATCATATATTTTGCATTAGACATAAAATTTTTAGATAAAATGTTCACTCTGAGTAAGTATGTTATCTTTTGTGCAAAATATATGACGTTTATATTCAAAATATTCCTGGTCTTACAAGGAATCCAGCAATGTCAATTATATTATCCTAACTTTAATCTGAGGTATTATTTAATACAAAATGTTAAAATTTATTTTTTTCACCCACTCTTCTCTTGAAGGGAGGATTGGTGGGGGGTGGGGGGGAGGGTTGGGACTGACCGCGCGGTTGGAAGAGGGGGGGAGGCAAGGTGGGGTACTTTGATTGACAGATAGTGTCGTGAAGAATATTTTTTTTTTTATTAACTGAAGATATTTGTTTTAGCTCATAAAATTCATACAAATTACCCGGCCAGAATATAATTTACATTGCTGGAATTCTTACAATTTGGTGATCATTTTGAATATAAACATCATATATTTTGCATTAGACATACAAATTTTAGATAAAATGTTTAATCTGAGTAAATATGTTATCTTTTGTGAAAAATATATGACATTTATATTCAAAATATTCCTGGTCTTACAAGGAATCCAGCAATGTCAATTATATTATCCTAACTTTAGTTTGAGGTATTATTTATTACTATACCTGGTTTTCCCCCCAAAATTTCTCAGAGGGAAGAGCCAGCAGTGTAGTGTGAGAAGAGGGGGAGGGAGTCGTGTCCATTATTTGAATGGACATTAACTTGGCGACTGTATTTCTCTATTTCTCTTAAGTATTAATTGTGTGCATGTACCATCATAAAATTAAGATGTTATTTTTACTAGAACATAGGTATTGTGTTGGAAAAAGTGGAGTTTGGGGGTCAGCTGGTCTCTATTTCATTTAATCCCATATGTTATGTTATTCACTTTACGCGTTTCTCACTTTCCGCGGTACCCTGTGGGTTACATTAACCGCGTAAAGTGAGGGTTGACTGTACAGTACTTCTTATATAATCTTTGCTAACTGTGTACAGTTTACCAGCCATTTTCTAAACTGTACCAGGAAATCCAACTCAACTGTACAAAGGCTGCAAACTAATTTACATCACACTGTTAAAGATCAATTATTTCCAAAATATCTCATTCACTTCATTTTACATCAATTTTACTGTCAAAGACCTATCATAATATTCTAAGCAGTTTTTTGTCACTATAATAATAGTAATAACTTGTCTGCACTGTACATCTATTATCCGGCAAGCTTGGGACCAGAAATGAACCCTATTCTGAAATTTTCCCAAACTGGAAATTATAGGACTAGTATTAGTATGCTTGATTCTTGTTAACATACAGTATCTATATTATGTGTATGTATAAACATACTGCATGACTACGGAATTGGTTGGTTGCAAGGCATTTCAACACACAGTGGCACCGAATGAAACATTCTGTTATGTCTATTAACACACACTTATGTCGAGTGTTGGGTCTTATTTCCATTTTTGCTATGTTACACCACATTCTTTGTGTTTACAAACGCACACAGCCTCGCCACTAATTATATTGTGCAGAGCTCACTCTTTCACTGACAGCCAACTCGATAACACTCCTCCTAGCCTCCTGCTCAAGTTACTAAAGTAGAAGTCTAATTTTCTACCAATGAGTTTGTCTCCCCTGTCAAGCTTACCTGAAGAGAACATATTAAGCACAAGAGAGTAAGGTACATAGTCTACTAGATCGCTGTTGGGTCACCAAGTTAACTACAGTACTCGACTTAAGGTTCGAGGACTTGGCCCCAAGAATGATATACAGTACGTACAGGACAGGACGAGTAAACAGGTAGTCCCCACTTAACACTACATAGTTTGCCCAACACAAAGTTGACATAAGCACAAGGAACCAATTAGATAAACTGTTTACTTAGTGGGAAAATGTTCCTGATTTAACAGAAGCTACAACATGTCATGGCGTCATCAAGTCATCAGCCTGCCTATCATGATTTGCTGCCTCAGTCGACCTTAGCGCTCCTTTTGGTCACACACATATCATAGTGATTGGCTATACTCTGTTGTTTCTTGATATGTCATTATTAATCTTCACCAACATGAATGCAAAGTGACCAAAAAGTAACAATAGCAATGCTGATAACTTGAAGCTGTGACCTTTAGTGTAAGAAAACCCATAAATATGTTTCATTTCTTGGAGAAGCATGAAGTACTTATAATGCTGCATGTTTCATTAAATAAGCTTTTAAAGATTTAATAAGTAAATATCAAATAAAAGCAGTAGATCAGCTGATAACAATGTGGTTCCCTGCCTTCAATAGATGACAGCACAAGCAAGCACATTGTCTACTGGCACAGGCCACTACTACTCCATTCCCTCACGACATTGAGTCACCTCGAGTCAGAACAACTGCAGTCCCGGAAGCAGTTGTTCAGACCTGAGAAGAGTTATAATTTGTGAAAGTCTTTTGAAATGATGGAATTAGTGTTCAAGTAAAAAAGTGTTGTTTAATAGTCGTCTAGTTTATCCTCTTCACCACTGGACAGTTCTCTACAGTACCTCAAAGTATCCTCTTCACCTTTAGTGTAAGAACAATGAATATGTCTTTTATGTGTCATTTCTTAGAGGAACATTAAATATTTTTAATACTGTATGATTGTTTAATTAAATATGTTTTTAAGTTTAATAATAAGACAACAATTGAGATTATGATGAAAGCTTAGACAATAGACAAGCCAACAGCATCTACGTATCACATGAACGATTCATGACACTCCAAGTTCTGTTGTTTCATGTGTCACCTTGGGTTTGACCAGCTGCAGACCTGGAAGCAGTTGTTCAGCTGTTTTGAAATAATGGAAGTACTGTACCTGAAGTGTTGAAGTGAGGAACAATTAATATCTTAGGAATTTTTTAATGTATGTTTTGGAAATGCGTCCCTCTACCCTGCTCTTGCACGCTCTCTTTTTTCCCAACACACATTTGTCATCCTTTTCACGGTTTTTGGTGTTTATTAAGTACAAAGTTAAATAGCCTGAGACTTTTTAAAAATGTATCTCTCATGGTAAGTGGGGACTGCTTGTATAAAGGAAGACCCCAATTTATGAGAGGGTTACAGTGAAAACCTCTCATAAATTGTTGCCCATTTACTCTTATTAGGGTAATTGGATATGTTCTAAAAAAGAGAAAGATGGATCTGTGGCCATTTTAAGGCAGAAATAGATCCTTAAATAATACAGTACAAAACATATTTTAAAGGGGATAAAATGAGAATGAAGCCATCTTCAGGGATGATATGGACTATCATGTTACCTGTACAGTGGTCCCTAGGTTAACGAACACAATTCGTTCCACAGAGTCGTTCGTTAACCGAAAATTTCGTTAATCGAATCCATTGTTTCAATGGGATATTGGGTAATTGGTTCCAGCACACCGAAAAGTACATACAAAGTATAAAAAACTGCAGTAAAGTACACTTACTTTGAGGTGTGAATGTAGAAGGTTCCTGGTTGTTGATGATGATGATGATGATGATGGGAATTAGAAAAAGGGGGTGGAAGAGAAGGGAGAAGAGAAGGAAGTGGGGATGGAGGAGAAATCACCTTTCAGGGGACCCATGCTTGATGCAGTAATTTTACCATTAAAATTTTAAGTTCACTGTAATTCAAGATTATTTTCTTTAAATCAACACTGCACTGCTCTATATATTATCAATATGTTAACTAAAGTTCAGAATGACTAATAATTTCAATGAAAAATGCAAAAATATTCAAGACACCAACAAAATAGATGCTCTCTCCACTGTTTTCAAAGCCCAAGTGACGCCTTGTGACCGACCCACGCATCTGATGGGCGCACAACAAACTAGTTCCCTGTACTGCATATATTATCAATATGTTAAATAAATGTTAAAATGACTAATAATTTTAATATAAAACATGCAAAAATATTAAAGAGCACAACTTTATTGATATTTACTCCATTGGAAACGAATGTACACATAGAACAGATTATTGAATTGGCAGACTAGCCCATCAGCTGATGCTCACAACAAAATGTGATTTTTGTAAGGATTTCGTTAATCAAATTTTTGTTTGTTAACCGAATTGAAGATTCTTATGGAAGGTAATTCGTTAACCGAAATTTCGTTAACCAAACCGTTCGTTAACCAAGGGACCACTGTACTGTACTGCACTGTAATACATGTTCTCTGAAAGTAAATTATCTTTAATTTTAACCCTTTTCTTCTTAACAACCTTACCTGGTTTGTATAAGAAACGTTGCAAGGTTGAAGGTGTCTGGAGGTTTGCAGGAATCTGAGCCACTATCTGATGATTATGGTTCTGAGCTTCTTGCCGCATCTCCCTCTTCAGGCGAATAAGAGCGCGACGATCACTGGCCTCACGGATGTAGCCAGGCCGAGCTCTTGCCAAGGCTTCCTATAAAAAAGAAGAAAAAAAAAAAGAATATCAGAAAACAGCATTTTAGAAATAAGGAAATGGCCAGTGGATATTAATGGCTATTCGATGGCTATTGTTAAAGCAAGTTGTTTTGATCGTATATAGAGCGATGGTGTTAATCTATATCCATCATTAAAGTGAAATATCGCATCTCGGGATATTGTATCTCAGGGGTTACCTGTAGTGTTTTAATTGGATTCCAAAGTATGTTTACTATTGCAACTCTATTAATAAACTGTTTATTATTATTATTATTATTATTATTACTATTATTATTATTATTATTATTATTATGATTATTATTATTATTATTATTGTTATTACACACACACACACACTACATCCTTGACCACCGTAGGGTCAAGACCTATTCAGGCGCTGCTCCCGCTACGCAGCTGTCCCCCTTGGCCAATGTCGGCCCATTCCCCAAGTCCCTCTCCCCAACCCATCCTCACCACCGGGATATCTGCATAATCAAAGTGACAATTTCGTTTCGGAAAGAAGTGGGATCAGTGTTGAACAGTGATGAACAGTGTTTAAGCCAGTGAATTCAGCACTAGATAGTACCAGTGAAAGCAGCGACCCACCAGTGAGATAAGCACCCCTTGGAACTAACCACCATCTTCTGACAAGGAGGTGCTAATCCATCCACCCTGGGAACAACAGAGGGCCGGCTGGCTATGCACCTGACTATGGGATAACACAACATCACCGTGAGGTCCTTCGTATCAACACCCGAGAACGAGTTACTGTACCACGTGAACACCACACCACCCGGTGTCCCCATGACCACGTGAGGTCCTTCGTATCAACACCCGAGTACGAGTTACTACACCACGTGAACACCACACCACCCGGTGTCCCCATGACCACGTGAGGTCCTTCGTATCAACACCCGAGGACGAGTTACTACACCACGTGAACACCACACCACCCGGTGTCTCATGACCACGTGAGGTCCTTCATATCAACACCACGAGGACGAGTTACACCACGTGAACACCACACCACCCGTGTCCCCATGACCACGTGAGGTCCTTCACAACACCCGTGTTACTACACCACGTGAACACCACACCACCCGGTGTCCCCATGACCACGTGAGGTCCTTCGTATCAACACCCGAGGACGAGTTACTGTACCACGTGAACACCTCACCACTTGGTGTCCCCATGACCATGTGAGGTCCTTCATATCAACACCTGAGGATGATTTACTACACCACGTGAACACCACACCACCCAGTGTCCCCATGACCACGTGAGGTCCTTCATATCAACACCTGAGGCCGAGTTACTGTACCACGTGAACACCACACCACCCGGTGTCCCCATGACCACGTGAGGTCCATCGTATCAACACCCGAGAATGAGTTACTACACCACGTGAACACCACACCACCCGGTGTCTCCATGACCATGTGAGGTCCTTCATATCAACACCTGAGGACGAGTTACTGTACCACGTGAACACCACACCGCCCGGTGTCTCCATGACCATGTGAGGTTCTTCATATTAACACCCGAGAATGAGTTAATACGCCACGTGAACACCACACCACCCGGTGTCTCCATGACCACGTGAGGTCCTTCATATCAACACCTGAGGACGAGTTACTGTCCCATGTGAACACCACACCACCCGGTGTCCCCATGACCACGTGAGGTCCCTCATATCAACACCCGAGGACGAGTTACCACACCACCCGATGTCTCCATGACCACGTGAGGTCCTTCATATCAACACCTGAGGACGAGTTACCATACCACCCAATGTCTCCATGACCACGTTCCTCATATCAACACCCGAGGACGAGTTACTACACCACGTGAACACCACACCACCCGGTGTCTCCATGACCACGTGAGGTCCTTCATATCAACACCCGAGGATGAGTTACTACACCACGTGAACACCTCACCACTTGATGTCCCCATGACCAGCCCACGCCCGGGCCATCAACTGTAAACTATAATAATTTGTATGTTCAATCATTGTTCCTTCTTATTTTAGTAAGGAAAGCTTTAGTTAAATGACCCACCCACCCCATGTCTTTGTATGCCTTCGGGCTTCCGACTTTCTCAATAAACCGCTAATTAATTACAGTTGGTCCTCACATTAAGCGGTCCCGCATTCCGCGTTTCACCGTTACCGCGGTGCCTTGCCAGAACCTAACATTTTCATATTTCGCGGTCGCGAACGCCATTAAGCCGAGAGTGTCCGGCGCGACGCTATTTTTAGATTTTCCCCACGCGCCACGCGCCACCCGCCTGCCCGCCTGCCTGCCTCTCCCTCCTCCTCCCTCCGCTTGGGCAAGCGGCGCGGTAAGGTTCCGCAGTGTGTCTTTGTTGCGTTATCACTGACGTCATATGACGTACAAGACCTGTGATTGGCCATGCATCCCTACCCTCCTCTGCTGCTAGCTGTAATTGGCTTAAAGTATTATGACGTGTCCACCCGGGGGAGGGAGGGAGGGAGGAGAGACGACGCTTGACCTAGCCTCGACAGTCTCATCCCTCAAGGCCACTCCGTGTTAACGCGCATCCATTGTTCCGTAAAATGGCTTCCGCCGGACCACCACCCCCAGAGAAAAACCTTTCCTTACCTGGACCCAGCGGCACTAAGCCAAAGAGGACACGACGTTCCTTAAGCTACGAGGTGAAGTACCAAATTATTCAAGATTTGGAGAAAGGAACACGGCAAGTTGATCTCGCGCGCCAGCATGGCGTCAACGAATCTACGATCCGGACTATAAAGAAGGATTCAGCCAAGATAAAGGAGCACATGAAGAACACAAAGTCTACAGGTGCTTCTATGATCAAGTATTTTCACAACCAGGTGCTTCTCAAGACAGAAAAATTACTTGTGAGGTACTTGGTGCGTCAGGCGCGACGGAACATGGCGGTCGACACGCGCTCTGTGAAGGACTACGCACGTGAACTGTACATGGCAGTGGCACGAAAGATGGGAATTACAGAGCCCAAACCCTTTAATGCTTCCTCTGGGTGGTTACAGAGGTTTAAGATCCGGAACAAGATCACCAATATAAACATTGGTGGTGAAGAAGCGAGTGCTGATCGTGCTGCGGCTCGGGAATTTCCTCCGTTTTTACGTGAGATTATGGAGGAAGGACAGTACAGTGACGACCAGGTGTTTAACATGGACGAATCTGGTCTTTTCTGGAGAAAACTACCTTCCAAGTCCTACATTGTGAAGAATGCCAGCAGGATTCGGGGCCGGAAAATGCAGAAGGAACGCATCACCGTCCTGTTTGCCACCAATGCCTCCGGTACCTGTAAGCTCAAGTTATCGGTGATCCACACAGCCCGCAAGCCGCACGCCTACAAAACCATGGACATGACCAAGCTAAATGTCCACTGGCTGACAGCACGTAAGGCATGGATGTTCTCTACACTGTCCCTCTCCTGGTTTGATGACTGTTTTGTTCCCGATGTAAAGAAATTCTGTGAGCAACAGAATGTCCCATTTAATATTTTGTTGCTGCTGGACAACGCACCAGGACACTCGCCCCTACTGTTAGATCGTCACCCCAACGTAAAAGTGGTCTTCCTTCCTCCCAACACTACGTCTATATTACAGCCCATGGACCAGGAGTTGATTTGCAATGTGAAAGCTGCATTCTCAACAAAAAAATTCCAGCTCCTGAACGACTACACCAACACCAGGGAAGAGTTGCGTGACCTGAGTGACACCACCACCGATAGCAAGAGCGACGAAGATGAGGAACAACGGTTAGAACAGCAAAAAATACTCTTCAAACAATTCTGGAGAATATTTAACATCAAGAAAGCTGTGGACATCTTGGTGGAGTCATGGGATCAGCTGTCTATTGCTACAATTCGTCACGCATGGAGACATGTGTTGCATGGAATACCAGGTGAGAGGAGGAGTCAATCTGTGACTGGTGAGGTTCAGAATGTTGCAGTAGCAGTGGACCTTGCCAGAGAAGCTGCGCAGACTGTTACAGTTCCAGGCTTCTCCGAGACCACCAACGACGACATCCTGGAGGTGATCAGAGATCCTGAAGTGACTGCCGACGAGATGATGGAAGAAGAACACGTCAGTGAAGAGGAGGAAGAAGGTGCGTCAGTCTCCGAAGAACACAGTTTAAGTCATAGTGATATTAAGTGTGCCATGGAGTTTGCAGAGAAAATTAAGTCCGTCCTTTCCCGCGACAATGACGATGACCGCTATGAAGTCTTCCATAACCGGCTGGTGCAGGCTATGGAGCCGTACATCACGGTGTATCACGACAACATCAACGCCAGCCGTCAGCAAAGCATAACAGATTTCTTCACCCGCAACCCACCACAGCCAGCCCAAGCCAGTGATAGTGACAGTGAAGTTGACTTTGAGGGATTTGTCAGGGAAGCCCTGACAACTGTAAGTGACAGTGATGATGATTCACCTAGTAATGGTGATTCACCTGAGGGCCAGTAATCTGCCCTCTGCCTCGGAACCAGCCTCCATCCCCGTATGCCGACCCATCTCTTCTACTACCGTAAGTGTTACACCAAATTTTTAGTTTTTTAACCTATTCTTTATTTTTCCTATGTTAACCTTTATCTTTCCTAACCTAACCTCTTCTATATTACTTGTTTTTTCATACCATCATAAAGTTAAGATAAAATTTTTACTACAACATAGTTGTGTGTCGTCAAAAAGTGGAGTTTGGGGATCGGCCTGGACTCCATTTCAATTAATCCCATATGTTATGTTGTTCACTTTCCGCGTTCCTCACTTTCCGCGGGACCCTCCGGGTTACATTAACCGCGTAATGTGAGGACCAACTGTATTATTATTATTATTATTATTATTATTATTATTATTATTAACACACACACACACACTTCATCCTTGACCACCGACGGGTTAAGACGGGTCAGACGCACCTGGCGCTGCTCAGCAGCAGCCACGTCAACTGTTATGTTGGCCCACACCAACTCCCTCCCCTGAACCCTCCTCCCCACCGGAATATCAACAAGTTCTCGCCAGAAGTTACTATTTCATTTGGGAAAGGAATGGAACCAGTGTTGAATAGTGGTGAACAGTGCTTAAGTCAGTGAAAAACAACTCGGCAGTTGAGTCTGAGCCAAGCTAACCTTCACACAGTGAGGTCCCAGGTACCCAGTGATAATTCTCCTGAGACTCCACAATAGAGAGGCCTGGAACCACACCTCACCCACTTGAGTGAGTGAATTCCTGTGACAACGGACCACGTGGTGTCCCCATTATGCACGACACCGCATAGTGAATGAGTTGCTACAGCATCATGTGAAGTTCCTCATAACACCTGCGAGGGAATTACTACACCACGTGATGCCCCTCATAACACCATCCGTGAGGGAATTACTTCGCCATGTGATGCCCCTTATAACACCATCTGTGAGGGAATTACTACACCACATCAGGCCCCTCATAACACCATTTGTGAGGGAAGTACTACACCACATCAGGCCCCTCATACACCATCTGTGAGGGAACTACTACATCATCAGGCCCCTCATACACCATCTGTGTGGGAACTACTACATCATCAGGCCCTTCGTACACCATCTGTGAGGGAATTACTACACCACGTCAAGCCCCTCATAACACCACCTGTGAGGGAACTAGTACTCCACGCGATGCCCCTCATAACGCCATCTGTGAGGGAGTTACTACACTACGTGTCTGCTGTTCAACACCTCAGCTCACATGATCTACGTGTGTAAACATTAATCTGTATGTTCACTGTATATGTTCCTTCACCTTTCTCTAATGAAGGCTTTTGTTAAACCACCAATGTATGTAATAAGTCATTTATGTCCAATGTATATTTTCAGCCTTCGGGCTGCAAACTTTTTCAATAAACCTTTTATTATTATTTTATTATTAACACACACATACACAGACACACACACTTACTTCTTGCACTGTAACTATGTTGAAATGCCCTGTAGTCTAAGCTTCTCCCCATCTAGTTATTATATATCTTATTTATATCACTTATGTTATTTGTATATTATTTGTAATTCGAAACCCACTCCCCAATTATGTAGCTGTATATTTTCAGCCTTCTGGCTGCCAAGCTCTTTCAACAAACCGTTAATTATTATTATTATTATTATTACACACACACAGACTTGCCACCCCCCTCTGTTCTATTATTAATGCATCCCTCAGACAAAGCAAATGCCCTAATGAATGGAAAACCGCATTTGTCACTCCCATCTCCAAGGTCACCACCCCACAGTCCCCTAACGACCTCAGGCCAGTTGCCATTACCCCCATACCCAGTCTATTTTGTGAGGACTTCGTTTTTGAGTGGGCATTTGCCAGTATCTATCAGTCAATTGATCCACAGCAATTTGGCAATATGAGGACCTCCTCTACATCACACTGCTTAGTGAGCTTTCTGGATTTTCTGCACAAAAACTTGCAGAAACGTAAGACATCACTGGCCGTTGCCCTTGTGGACTTCAGGAAGGCCTTTGACCTTGTTGATCACTGCACTGTTATCAACAAGGCTATTGCACTAGGGCTGCCCACCAACCTGGTCTCATGGCTCACTGATTTCTTGAGTGGACGTCGCCAGGCAGTGAGGTATCAGGGCTTGGTCTCTACATTCCAACACCTCGCCTGCGGTTTTCCCCAGGGGACCAAGATGGGACCACTGTGCTTCCTCATCCTGATCAACGACGCTCTATCAGACACTCCTCACAGGTGGAAGTACGTGGATGACTGCACTGTAGGGGTCTCAGTGGACAACACCGCACCAGACTACTCATCGCTACAAGGCACCCTGGACAGGCTACAGGCATGGACTACGGAGAACAAGGTCACCATCAACCACACCAAAACCGTAGTCATGCACATCAATACCGCCACCACTCCAGTGCAAGCCCCAGCAGTCACAGTGGGTGCCCATCCTCTCCAGCTGGTGCAGTCTGCCAAACTCCTGGGTGTAACTATAGACAACAAACTTGACTGGAAGGCCCATGTAAATAACACAGTCAAAGCAGCCTCGTACCGTCTCTACATGCTACGACGACTTAGGTCACTTGGGACACCCACGCCAGAGCTGTGGACCATCTACAACGCCCTTATTCTCCCCAAACTTACATATGCGTCACCAGCCTGGTCGTCTTCTCTCAACTCCACCCAACAACGTCAGCTAGAGAAGGTACAGAAAAGGGCCTGCAGAATCATGCTCGGCACAGAATACTCCGGCTACACCAACGCTCTCTCCACCCTGGAAATGCCATCCCTCAGTGACCTCCACCACCAAGCACTGGAAAGGTTTGGCAGTGGACTACTGCACCACCCTCGTCATCGCCACCTCCTGCTACCTGCAGCCCCCCACCCAACTCGCGCAGTCCGCCACTACAACAAAATTCAGCCCATAAAAGCCCGCACCGATAGATATAAGAACAGTGCCATCCCATCTATTGATAAAATAATAAACAACTCCGGATTTATGTACTGTATAGCCATGTAAATGCATTCAATGCATATTATATCATTATGTCTAAATCAAATGTAAGTCTGTATATTTTCAGCCATCGGCTGCAACTCTATTAATAAACCGTTTATTATTATTATTATTATTATTATTATTATTATTAATGAAGTTAAGTTACTCTGTTACTGTCCACTTCTGCTTTTACTCTCTAAAAGTTGGACATAATTCAATTTCTAAATAAAACATTTTCCCTGTCCTAAATCAAAGTTACATTTCAGATTTAACAAAATAATCTCACATTCATTTATCTTATACATCAACTGTTGTTACATACTTCTTGTATTGTAACATATCATACATGTTATAAGCTTTAACTTATATAACAAACATAACCTGATTCACTTCATACTCAATAACCACTACACAATGCTGTCCACAATTTACACATCAAAATTACTCTCCTATACAGTATTTCTATGTCTATTATATTTAATCCTTTCCCATTTTTGTGTTAGATGGTACAGTATACAAACTTCACAGTGTGTGTGTGGGAGGGGGGGGGGGGATAACATACCTTCAACAACGCTGATTTCTCACCTGCCATACGCTCCATCTTCCCAAACAATATTTCTGCAATCTCATCCATTCAACTCTACAATGACTGTCTAATTTCATAAATTCCATCATCTTCCTTCCTTAGTTAATTTATAATCCAAACTCTGGAAATACTTCTCAAATTGCAGTCTTCATCTACAGCTTTCAGTCTGGATCTATAACTACAGTACAGTACAGAAACACCCTAGTCACACTCCTATTGCTGGTTCTTCATCATTATATAACTCTTATTGTGAACTTCAGATTCTTTATTTTTCTCCTTGTTCAATATCACTCCCATTGTTTAAATTCATTCATAACCTCAGCTTCTTCAGATCTAATACAGTACAGTGGAGTTTAGATAATTTGCAGGTTAGGTACCAGAATACATCATGAATTACCAATTTGTGAATTATACCCTGTACCAGTAGTTTGATTTAAATGGAAATAATTACTAATTTGGTTCCAGAGCCCAAGATCTACCCATAAATTGTTCCAAAACTGCTTTAATAAACACTAAACATCATATATAGATACTGTACAAAAGGTAGTCCTATATTCAAAGGTGGGCAGTTGCGCTGCACATTTCTCCAGAGAGTTGCGGAACTGGTTGCGGCGCAACTTTTGCAAGCATTTTCAAGCGCAATGTGCAAATTTTTTCTGCAATAATTGAAAATTGGAATACGATCGCATAAACAAGCGGGCATCCCTAGAGCCGCGCATTACGAAAATTTCTGTTTCCGACGGAAAGATTCAGCATACACATGATACAGGTCGGGCAGCATATTTCTGAACTGTAAACCAGATGAGACCCCCACCCCCCGTCGCACCCTCACTCCCCTTCCCTCGCTGTAGTTGCCAGATTTCATTTCTCACATAAACTCTAGAAACTAGAGTTAATGTGAAAGATGAAATCTGGCAACTAGAGAGAGGGAAGGAGAGGGAGGAATGATTCATATCATAACCAGTCAGGCAGTCAGTAGCACTGCAGTTAAGGCGTCAGTTTCTTGTTGTTACTAGTATTATGGATCGTTTTGTGACTAGGAAGAAGGAGTCTGTGGCCGGCAGCAGTGATCCTGCCGACCAGGACATGGACACGGAAGTTGAAGTGACTGAGACTGTTGACAGTCAGTCCACTGAGATGGAGGCCAGTGGCAGTGAGGCATTTTTTTGTAATTTTGTAATAAAATATTGATAATATTAACTTTTTTGTATCAATTATATTTTGTTTTACTTGTAAATGCTGTATGAAATATTTTTATTTTAGTATTTTTTTATTTTATTTTTAAAGTTGTGAGTTGCGGTGAAACTTTTTGAAAATGGTTGCGGTGCAACTATTTCAGCAGGGTTGCGGCGCAAAAAAAAAGTTGCGCTTGCCCACCTTTGCCTATATTACACAAACAGTTCCTTCTCATAATTTTGTGTGGGCTACGCCAATACACCAACATTGAGACAGGCAGGTGGCTGGCTGGTTGTGACTTCATTATCTAAAAAAGCAAAACAAAAACCCCAGGAAATTAATACCTGTACATCACAATAACTCATCTGGGGTTGAGTTTGGGATTTATTTTGTGTTTAAATTTATTTACTACTTTTCATTTTTATTATTTTATACAGTAATTTTATGTTAAATTTTCATTATCTATAAGTCACATTAGAGCATTGAAGTGATATTTATATTATATTTTCTTTATTTCCAAGGGAAATTAGAGCAATGAAATGAAATTTCCACAACTTATACAGTGAACCCTCACTTTACGCGGTCAATTGAACCCACGGAGGCCCGCGGAAAGTGAGAAACGCGTAAAGTGAACAACATAACATATGGGATTAATTGAAATAGAGACCGGGCCGACCCCCAAACTCCACTTTTTCCGACACAATACCTATGTTCTAGTAAAAATAACATCTTAATTTTATGATGGTACATGCACACAATTAATATTTAAGAGAAATAGAGAAATACAGTAGCCAAGTTAATGTCCATTCAAATAATGGACTCAACTCCCTCCCCCTCTTCTCACACTACACTGCTGGCTCTTCCCTCTCTGAGAAATTTTGGGGGGAAAACCACTAAATTTTAATAAATAATACCTCAAACTAAAGTTAGGATAATATAATTGACATTGCTGGATTCCTTGTAAGACCAGGAATATTTTGAATATAAATGTCATATATTTTGCACAAAAGATAACATATTTACTCAGAGTAAACAAAATACTTACATTAGATCTAAAATTTGTATGTCTAATGCAAAATCTATGATGTTTATATTCAAAATGATCATCAAATTGTAAGAATTCCAGCAATGTAAATTATATTCTGGCCGGGTAATTTGTATGAATTTTATGAGCTAAAACAAATATCTTCAGTTAATAAAAAAAAAAAAAATATTCTTCAGACACTATCTGTCAATCAAAATACCCCACCTTGCCTCCCCCCCTCTTCCCACCATGCCAGCTGGTCGTCGGTCCCTCCCTCCCTACCAGAGACCAGAGAAATGTTTGGGAGAAACCAGAATATTTACCTTTTTAGTAATAAATAAAGTTAGGATAATATAGTTCACATTGCTGGAGACTATTTTGAATATACACATCATTATTTTGCAAAAGAGATAACATATTTGCTCAGAGTAAACAAAATACTTGCAGTAGATCTAAAATTTGTATGTCTAATGCAAAATCTATGATGTTTATATTCAAAATGATCATCAAATTGTAAGAATTCCAGCAATGTAAATTATATTCTGGCGGGTAATTTGTATGAATTTTATGAGCTAAAACAAATATCTTCAATAAATAAACAAAATATACTTACCCAAATACTATCTGTCAATCAAAATACCCCACCTCCCCCCTCTTCCCACCTGCTCCCTGGGTCCCTCCCTCCCTCCCTACCCCTCACCCCCACCTTCCCCCTACCAGAGAAATGTTTGGGTTATAACAGTATATTTACATTTTTAGTAATAAATAATACCTCAGACTAAAGTTAGGATAATATAATTGACATTGCTGGATTCCTTGCAAGACCAGGAATATTTTGAATATACACGTCATATATTTTGCACAAAAGATAACATATTTGCTCTGAGTAAACAAAATACTTGCATTAGATCTAAAATTTGTATGTCTAATGCAAAATCTATGATGCTTATATTCAAAATGATCATCAAATTGTAAGAATTCCAGCAATGTAAATTATATTCTGGCCGGGTAATTTGTATGAATTTTATGAGCTAAATAAAAAAATTATACTTCACCCGCGTATATGAGTAGATGCACCGCGAAAGTGGGAATTCCGGTTCTGGCAGGGTACTGCGTAAATGTAGAAACGCATAAAGCGGGGTATTAGTGTAATATATATATATATATATATATATATATATATATATATATATATATATATATATATATATATATATATATATATATATACAGTAATACCCCGCTTAACACGGTTTCGCTTAGCGCGATTTCACGTATACGCGGTGCCTTGCCAGAGCTGAACTTTCACTTAACGCGGATTTTTTCCACGTATACGCACAGAGTGTCCGGCTCGAGACCTATTTTTAGATTCTCCCCGCCCCCTACCTGCCACCCCGCCTGACTGCCTGCCTGCCTGTTTTAGCTCATAAAATTCATACAAATTACCCAGCCAGACTATGATTTACATTGCTGGAATTCTTACAGTATGATGATCATTTTGAATATAAACATCATAGATTTTGCATTAGACATACAAATTTTAGATATAATGTTTACTCTGAGTAAATATGTTATTTTTTGTGCAAAATATATGACATTTGTATTCAAAATATTCCTGGTCTTACAAGGAATCCAGCAATGTCAATTATATTATTCTAACTTTAGTTTGAGGTATTATTTATTACTAAAAAGGTAAATATTCTGGTTTTCCCACACATCTGGTAGGGAGGGTTGGTGGGGGGTGGGGGGGAGGGAGGGACCGACCGACCATCTGTTACCGTGTGAAGAATATTTTTTTTTTTTATTAACTGAAGATATTTGTTTTAGCTCATAAAATTCATACAAATTACCCGGTCAGAATTTAATTTACATTGCTGGAATTCTTATAATTTGATGATCATTTTGAATATAAACATCATAGATTTTGCATTAGACATACAATTATTAGATGTAATGTTTACTCTGAGTAAATATGTTATTTTTGTGCAAAATATATGACATTTATATTCAAAATATTCCTGGTCTTACAAGGAATCCAGCAATGTCAATTATATTATCCTAACTTTAA
The DNA here is from genome assembly GCF_018991925.1 of Homarus americanus. Taxonomy (NCBI): domain Eukaryota; kingdom Metazoa; phylum Arthropoda; class Malacostraca; order Decapoda; family Nephropidae; genus Homarus; species Homarus americanus. The sequence goes on from NW_024718723.1 coordinate 23,228, forward strand.
TCTGAGGTATTATTTAATACTAAATGTTAAAATTTAGTTTTTTCACCCAACATCTCTTGAAGGGAGGATTGGTGGGGGGTGGGGGGGAGGGTTGGGACTGACCGACCACCTGGTGTGGTTGGAAGAGGGGGGGAGGCAAGGTGGGGTTCTTTGATTGACAGATAGTGTCGTGAAGAATATTTTTTGTTTTATTAACTGAAGATATTTGTTTTAGCTCAAAATTCATACAAATTACCCAGCCAGAATATAATTTACATTGCTGGAATTCTTACAATTTGGTGATAATTTTGAATATAAACATCATAGATTTTGCATTAGACATACAAATTTTAGATATAATGTTTACTCTGAGTAAATATGTTATCTTTTGTGCAAAATATATGACATTTATATTCAAAATATTCCTGGTCTTACAAGGAATCCAGCAATGCCAATTATATTATCCTAACTTTAGTTTGAGGTATTATTTATTAAAATTTAGTGGTTTTCCCCCCAAAATTTCTCAGAGAGGGAAGAGCCAGTGAGTGTAGTGTGAGAAGAGGGGGAGGGAGTTGAGTCCATTATTTGAATGGACATTAACTTGGCCACTGTATTTCTCTATTTCTCTTAAGTATTAATTGTGTGCATGTACCATCATAAAATTAAGATGTCATTTTTACTAGAACATAGGTATTGTGTCGGAAAAAGTAGAGTTTGGGGGTCCGGCCAGTCTCTATTGGAATTAATCCCATATGTTCTGTTGTTCACTTAACGCAATTTTCACTTAACACGGTACCCTGTGGGTTCAATTGACCGCGTTAAGCGGGGTACTACTGTATTTGAATATTTGACCGTAAAATTTAAAAAAGGGAGTAATAGAAGTACAGCAACTGCGAATTTAAGAACACGAAATTGTATTTCACGAATTATTGCGACTCCACTGTACTGTACATCTTTCTCTGCTTTCTTCCATTTAATTCCTTCAAACAATATGTACAGACCTCCTTGTTCACCTGACTATAAACTTTTTCCACATCAACAGAGGCTATATACTGCACACATTTCAGGATTTTATAAGATGGAAAACAAAAGTGTTAAAGCATAAGACGAAGAAAGACTGACAACAAATAAAACTGCAGTAAAGAAGAAAGACAAAGATGACTGGAGAGGAGTGAACTGGTGTATGAGAATATTCAAATTAATTTGTTTAAAACCAAACTATATTATGTGACATACCTGAAGAGTTAAAGTTTCCTTTGAGTTTTCCAGCTGCCCTTTGAACCCAGTGATGTTTGCATAATTTTTCTTCTTCTTTGGCTGCATATGATGGAAATTTTCCTTGTTGTTATGATGCACATCAAACCTTACAGGGTTTTTGTAGAGTTTATCAATCATTCTTTGCCTGTCATTAGTTTTTCCACAACCAGTTTCTATCATTGCTTTGTTCTTTCTTCTAGGCATCTCAGTTTCAGATCTTAAGTCGCCAATGCTATTACTATTATCTAAGGGTTTTTGACTGTCGTATACATATGTTGCCTGATTTTTATTATCGTTTCTCAGGGTATCTGAACCTTCACTCCGAGCCGATGATGTACCAATGGGTGGTTCAAGTATCTTGTTAACTCTATTAAATTTCCTGAGACTTCCTGAGATAGATTTGGATGTCAATTTTATCTGCTTTCCAACTCCTTCACTGTAAGAACCAGGAGATATTATGAACACTGGTGGTCCGTTGTGTTCTAATTGTGTGCTCTCTATGGCTCTCTCTCCAGTATGTTCATTTACTGGTGACATAATGCTTCCTTGATCTGTAGTAAGTCTGTGTCCTTCACCTTGTGACTCAGGCCTTGATGAATGGTGAGTTACCTGATTTTGAGCATGCCATTCATCACCATCATCATGTTGTCTTGGAGTCAGGACTGTTCTAGCACTGCCAGTATATTGATGCTCTTTTACAGGAATTGTTTTGGATGCAGATTCACTGCTACACCCATCAATGTACCCTGTTCTGTTTCTTGCAGACTCTTCCTGTGATGATGTACTTTCACTAGAGAAATGATATTCACTTCTTGCTGACTCTGGTCTTGAGGAATCTTCATCTCCATCATTACCCATCAATTTATTTTCACTTGTAGATCCTGAATTAGATGATGATTGTGTTTCAAATTCCTCAGTGACACTGTTTACACTTCTTGCCGACCTTGGCATTGATGATGTCACACTTCTGCCTTCTTTTACATGTCTCATTGACCCCGACCTAGAAGAGACTACAGCTCTTTCGTCTCTTTTATACCTATTTTCATATCTTCCCGAGCCTGGTCTGGGTGATGTCCCTGGTTTGTGCTCCCTTGGATGCCTCTTTTCATCTCTTGCAGACCCTACTCTTGATGAAGAGGCACTTTGATGACCTTTTGTTGGATTCCTTCTATTCCTTTCTGTCTTTGGTTTAGTTGTGGTTTCAATGCCCCTTCTGTGACCTCTTTCCTTTTTTCTAACATTTGCCCAAGAAGAGCCACTATTTTTTCCGTCAAATTGTTTGTTATCTGATGCAGTAGGCTTGTCAATCAGTTTTCTAGAGGATCTATTTCCATCCTTTCCTGAGCCTGGTCTTGGTGATTGCTTCTTGCTTTGCTTACTGGTTGTTACATAATTGTTTCTGCTTGACATAACCTCTGAAGGTTTATCCATATCTTTATCTCTACCTGACCCTGGCCTTGAAGTCCTTTTGGTTCTAGATAAAGCACTACTCACACTTACATAATTTCTCTCACTGACAGTAGCAGAACTTGGTAAGGAAGAACAGCTTACCTTTGATTTCCTTGCACTTCTATCTAAATATAATAATGAATCACCAGTTTGTACACCAATACTGTGACCAAAAAGATCACTCTCTGATTTGCCTTCACCCTCACTATACAAAACATTTTCTGTGCTTGGAAACATTTGACCAAAATCTTTGGATAGTTTAATTCTTAATGGGTCTTTTTGCCTTTGTCCATTTCTATCTCTTCCTGGAGGAGGCTGAGGAGAAGAAGTCCTGGCATCATCCCCCTTTGGTACCAAAGAAGAAACTTTAATGGCTTGATTTCTGTCTCTTGCCTCTCGTCCATCACCCTGTCTTGATATCTGACTGTCAGAGATGGCCCTGTCAGTAAGTTCTTCCTCGGATATAACAAATGCTTGAGTCAGCTGCCTATTTGAATTCCTATTGCTTGGTATTCCCTTGTTATCCAACATTGTATATTCTTTTGATATCCTACCCTTTACTAATAAATTGCTGTCCAAATTATTATCAGATATACTCCTTCTATTGGCAAGCTGAGATTGAACAGGATCCTCTTCTCCCCGGGGCTCTTCCCGACGCATTTTCATGATGGCATCCTGAAAATTTTGTTCTCCTCTTGATGGTGCCTGGGGACGTAACCTTGAATTCTTCATTATGTTTCGTGACTTCTCTTCAGTCACTGCCAACTTCCTGACCTCTTCCTCTATTTGCTTCAGGGTTGAAGTTTGGGAATTGGTTAAATCTGAACTCAACTGACTCAGTGTAACTCTTGGAGATGGTGTGTGTGATTGACCCATTAATGAATGTCCTGTTGTTGACTTGATGCTCTCAATAGACAGAGAAGGACTTTCTTGACCCACTGGCTTACTTTCAATCACTTTATTCTTAGAAACTCGTCCCTTTCGACAGAACTGGTAAGGCTGCTTCTGTGTTGTCTCATCACTATAGGCACTGGATATAATGCTGCTCGTTGCTGTTTCTGCAATGTAAATAACTTTATAATTTAATCAGGATAACAAAATAAATATTATTTTATCAGAAAAATATTATTCTTTTAACTGTTAAAAAATACACAATTAATTGAATAAAATGGTTGAAGAAGATAATGCATC
>NW_024718724.1:0-1021 GCF_018991925.1 Homarus americanus
CTCTGACACTCCCAGGTACATCTCTGACACTCCCAGGTACATCTCTGACACTGCCAGGTACACCCTCTGAAAATCCCAGGTACTCCTGTTACACCCCAGGTACACGTTTGACACTCCCAGGTACAATTTCTGACACTCCCAGGTACACCTCCGATATTCCGAGGTACACCTCTGATACTCCCAGGTGCCACCTCTGACACTCCCAGGTCACACGTTTGACACTCCCAGGTACACCTCAGACACTCTCAGGTACACCCCAGACACTCCCAGGTACACCCCAAACACTCCCAGGTAACTCTTCTCACACCCCAGGACACCTCCGACACCCCAGGCACACCTCTGACACTCCCAGGTACACCTCAGACACCCCAGGCACACCTCTGACACCCCAGGTACACCGCTGACACTGCCAGGTACACCTCTGACACTCCACGCACACCTCCGACACTCCCAGGTACACCTCTGACACCTCCCAGGTAATCCACTGACACTCCTGGTACACCCCTGACACCCAGGTAAACCTCTGAAACTCCCAGGTACACCTTTGACACTTCCAGGTACACCTCAGACACTCTCAGGTACACCCCCAGACACTCCCAGGTACACCCCAAACACTCCCAGGTACACTCTCACACTCTCAGGTACACCTCCGACATTCCCAGGTACACCTCTGACACTCCCAGGTACACCACACTCCAACCAGGTACACCTCTGACACCTCATTTACTCCGCTGACATTCCCTGGTACACCTCTGACACTCCCAGGTACACCTCCGACACTCCCAGGTACCACCCCGACACTCCCAGTTACATTTCTACACTCCCAGGTACACCTCCGACACTCACAGGTACAACTCCTGACACCCCAGGTACACCTCTGAGACTCCCATGTACACCTTGACACCAGGTACACCGCTGACACTACCAGGTACACCTCCGACACTCCCAGGAACACCTCCGACACTCTCAGGTACATTACCTTCAGGTACACCTGACATGCCTCTTCTGATACTCCCAGGTC
>NW_024718725.1:0-8943 GCF_018991925.1 Homarus americanus
ACATTCAATAAGAAATTCACACCTCTCCCATAACCTTGCTAAGAAAAAATGGTTTCTTCCCAAAAAAATCCGAGTCCAATTTTTCTGAGATGAATCCTTCGAGGAAAGATTCATCGTGATTTTCGCACTCTCCAGTGATATGTGAACATTCTATAAGAAATTCACACCTCTCCCATAACCTTGCTAAGAAAAAATTATTTCTCCCAAAAAAATCCTATTCCAATTTTCTGAGATGAATCCTTAGAGGAAAGATTCATCGTGATTTTCGCACTCTCCAGTGTTATGTGAACATTCTATAAGAAATTCACACCTCTCCCATAACCTTGCTAAGAAAAATATCCGAGTCCAATTTTCTGAGATGAATCCTTCGAGGAAAGATTCATCATGTTTTTCGCACTCTCCAGTGATATGTGAACATTCTATAAGAAATTCACACCTCTCCCATAACCTTGCTAAGAAAAAATGATTTCTCCCCAAAAAAATCCGAGTCCAATTTTTCTGAGATGAATCCTTCGAGGAAAGATTCATCGTGATTTTCGCACTCTCCAGTCATATGTGAACATTCTATACGAAATTCACACCTCTCCCATATCCTTGCTAAGAAAAAATGATTTCTCCCAATAAAAATCCGAGTCCAATTTTCTGAGATGAATCCTTCGAGGAAAGATTCATCATGATTTTCGCACTCTCCAGTGATATGTGAACATTCTATAAGAAATTCACACTTCTCCCATATCCTTGCTAAGAAAAATATCCGAGTCCAATTTTCTGAGATGAATCCTTCGAGGAAAGATTCATCGTGATTTTCGCACTCTCCAGTCATATGTGAACATTCTATAAGAAATTCACACCTCTCCCATAACCTTGCTAAGAAAAAATGATTTCTCCCCAAAAAAATCCGAGTCCAATTTTCTGACATGAATCATTCGAGGAACGATTCATCGTGATTTTCGCACTCTCCAGAGATATGTAAACATTCTATAAGAAATTCACACCTCTCCCATAAACTTGCTGAGAAAAAATTATTTCTCCCCAAAAAAATCCGAGTCCAATTTTCTGAGATGAATCATTCGAGGAATGATTCATCGTGATTTTCGCACTCTCCAGTGATTTGTGAACATTCTATAAGAAATTCACACCTCTCCCATATCCTTGCTAAGAAAAATATCCGAGTCCAATTTTCTGAGATGAATCCTTCGAGGAAAGATTCATCGTGATTTTCGCACTCTCCAGTGATATGTGAACATTCTTTAAGAAATTCACACCTCTCACATAACCTTGCTAAGAAAAAATGATTTCTCCCAAAAAAAATCCGAGTCCAATTTTCTGAGATGAATCATTCAAGGAAAGATTCATCGTGATTTTCGCACTCTCCAGTGTTATGTGAACATTCTATAAGAAATTCACACCTCTCCCCGCAACTCCTTTGCTTGAAAAATATCCGGAATTCAATTTTCTGCGAGATAAGATCAGCCCCGAGGAAAGATTCATCGTGAATTTCGCACTCTCCAGTGATATGTGAACATTCTATACGAAATTCACACCTCTCCCATATCGTTGCTAAGAAAAAATGATTTCTCCCAAAAAAAATCCGAGTCCAATTTTCTGAGATGAATCATTCGAGGAAAGATTCATCGTAATTTTCGCACTCTCCAGTGATATGTGAACATTCTATAAAAAATTCACACCTCTCCCATAACCTTGCTAAGAAAAATGATTTCTCCCAAAAAAATCCGAGTCCAATTTTCTGAGATGAATCCTTCGAGGAAAGATTCATCGTGATTTTCGCACTCTCCAGTGATATGTGAACATTCTATAAGAAATTCACACCTCTCCCATAACCTTGCAAAGAAAAAATGATTTCTCCCAAAAAAACCCTAGTCCAATTTTCTGAGATGAATCCTTCGAGGAAAGATTCATCGTGATTTTCGCACTCTCCAGTGATATGTGAACATTCTATAAGAAATTCACACCTCTCCCTTAACCTTGCTAAGAAAAAATGATTTCTCCCAAAAAAATCCGAGTCCAAATTTCTGAGATGAATCCTTCGAGGAAAGATTCATCGTGATTTTCGCACTCTCCAGTGATATGTGAACATTCTATAAGAAATTAACACCTCTCCCATAATCTTGCTAAGAAAAAATGATTTCTCCCAATAAAAATCCGAGTCCAATTTTCTGAGATGAATCCTTCGAGGAAAGATTCATCATGATTTTCGCACTCTCCAGTGATATGTGAACATTCTATAAGAAATTTACACTTCTCCCATATCCTTGCTAAGAAAAATATCCGAGTCCAATTTTCTGAGATGATTCCTTCGAGGAAAGATTCATCGTGATTTTCGCACTCTCCAGTGATATGTGAACATTCTATAAGAAATTCACACCTCTCCCATAACCTTGCTAAGAAAAAATGATTTCTCCCAAAAATCAAGTGTCCAATTTTCTGAGATGAATCATTCGAGAAGAAGATTCATCGTGATTTTCGCACTCTCAGTGTTATGTAGACATTCTGTAAAAGAAATTCACACCTCTCCCATAACCTTGCTAAGAAAAATGATTTCTCCCAAAAAAACCTAGTCCAATTCTCCTGAGATGAATCCTTAGAGGAAAAGATTCATCGTGATTTTCACACTCTCAGTGATATGTAGACATTCTATAAGAAATTCACACCTCTCCCATAACCTTGCTAAGAAAAAATGATTTCTCCCAAAAAAAATCAGAGTCCAATTTTCTGAGATGAATCATTCGAGGAAAGATTCATCGTGATTTTCGCACTCTCCAGTGATATGTGAATATTCTATAAGAAATTCACACCTCTCCCATATCCTTGCTAAGAAAAATATCCGAGTCCAATTTTCTGAGATGAATCCTTCGAGGAAAGATTCATCGTGATTTTCGCACTCTCCAGTCATATGTGAACATTCTATAAGAAATTCACACCTCTCCCATAACCTTGCTAAGAAAAATGATTTCTCCCCAAAAAAATCCGAGTCCAATTTTCTGAGATGAATCCTTCGAGGAAAGATTCATCGTGATTATCGCTCTCTCCAGTGATATGTGAACATTCTATAAGAAATTCACACCTCTCCCATAACCTTGCTAAGAAAAAATGATTTCACCCAAAAAAAAATCCGAGTTCAATTTTCTGAGATGAATCCTTCGAGGAAAGATTCATCGTGATTTTCGCACTCTCCAGCGATATGTGAACATTCTATAAGAAATTCACACTCCCATAAATTGCTAAAAGAAAAATAGATTTCTCCCAAAAAAACCTAGTTCAATTTTCACAGAATATGAATCCTGTGAGAAAGATTCATCGTTGTTGCACTCTCCAGTGATATGTGAGAACATTCTATAAAATTCACACCTCTCCCATAACCTTGCTAAGAAAAAATGATTTCCTCCCAAAAAATCCGGGTGTTTCTGAGATGAATCATTCGAGGAAAGATTCATCGTGATTTTCACTCTCCAGTGATATGTGAACGTTACAAAATTCACACCTCTCCCTCCTTGCTAAGAAAAAAATCCGAGTCCAATTTTTCTGAGATGAATCCTTCGAGGAAAGATTCATCGTGATTTTCGCACTCTCCAGTGATATGTGAACATTTTATAAGAAATTCACACCTCTCCCATAACCTTGCTAAGAAAAAATGATTTCTCCCAAAAAAATCCTAGTCCAATTTTCTGAAATGAATCCTTCGAGGAAAGATTCATCGTGATTTTCGCACTCTCCAGTGATATGTGAACATTCTATGAGAAATTCACACCTCTCCCATAACCTTGCTAAAAAAAATGATTTCTCCCAAAAAAATCCTAGTCCAATTTTCTGAGATGAATCCTTCGGGGAAAGATTCATCGTGATTTTCGCACTCTCCAGTGATATGTGAACATTCTATAAGAAATTCACACCTCTCCCATATCCTTGCTAAGAAAAATATCCGAGTCCAATTTTCTAAGATGAATCCTTCGAGGAAAGATTCATCGTGATTTTCGCACTCTCCAGTGATATGTGAACATTCTATAAGAAATTCACACCTCTCCCATAACCTTGCTAAGAAAAAATGATTTCTCCCCAAAAAATACGAGTCCAATATTCTGAGATGAATCCTTCGAGGAAAGATTCATCGTGATTTTCGCACTCTCCAGTGATATGTGAACATTCTATAAGAAATTCACACCTCTCCCATAGCCTTGCTAAGAAAAAATGATTTCTCCCAAAAAAATCCGAGTCCAATTTTCTGAGATGAATCATTCGAGGAAAGATTCATCGTGATTTTCGCACTCTCCAGTGATATGTGAACATTCTATAAGAAATTCACACCTCTCCCATATGCTTGCTAAGAAAAAAATCCGAGTCCACTTTTCTGAGATGAATCCTTCGAGGAAAGATTCATCGTGATTTTCGCACTCTCCAGTGGTATGTGAACATTCTATAAGAAATTCACACCTCTCCCATATCCTTGCTAAGAAAAATATCCGAGTCCAATTTTCTGAGATGAATCCTTCGAGGAAAGATTCATCGTGATTTTCGCACTCTCCAGTCATATGTGAACATTCTATAAGAAATTCACACCTCTCCCATAACCTTGCTAAGAAAAAATGATTTCTCCCCCAAAAAATCCGAGTCCAATTTTCTGACATGAATCATTCGAGGAACGATTCATCGTGATTTTCGCACTCTCCAGAGATATGTAAACATTCTATAAGAAATTCACACCTCTCCCATAAACTTGCTAAGAAAAAATGATTTCTCACAAAAAAAAATCCGAGTCCAATTTTCTGAGATGAATCCTGCGAGGAAAGATTCATCGTGATTTTCGCTCTCTATAGTGATATGTGAACATTCTATAAGAAATTCACACCTTTCCCATAACCTTGCTAAGAAAAAATGATTTCTCCCCAAAAAAATTCGAGTCCAATTTTCTAAGATGAATCATTCGAGGAAAGATTCATCGTGATTTTCGCACTCTCCAGTGATATGTGAACATTCTATAAGAAATTCACACCTCTCCCATAACCTTGCTAAGAAAAAATGATTTCTCCCCAAAAAATCCGAGTCCAATTTTCTGAGATGAATCCTTCGAGGAAAGATTCATCGTGATTTTCGCACTCTCCAGTGATATGTGAACATTCTTTAAGAAATTCACACCTCTCCCATAACCTTGCTTAAAAAAAATTTATTTCTCCCAAAAAAAATCCGAGTCCAATTTTCTGAGATGAATCATTCGAGGAAAGATTCATCGTGATTTTCGCACTCTCCAGTGTTATGTGAACATTCTATAAGAAATTCACACCTCTCCCATAACCTTGCTAAGAAAAAATGATTTCTCCCCAAAAAAACCCGTCCAATTTTCTGAGATGAATCCTTCGAGGAAAGATTCATCGTGATTTTCGCACTCTCCAGTGATATGTGAACATTCTATAAGAAATTCACACCTCTCCCATAACCTTGCTAAGAAAAAATGATTTCTCCCAAAAAAATCCGAGTCTAATTTTCTGAGATGAATCATTCGAGGAAAGATTCATCGTGATTTTCGCACTCTCCAGTGATATGTGAACATTCTATAAGAAATTCACACCTCTCCCATATGCTTGCTAAGAAAAAAATCCGAGTCCAATTTTCTGAGATGAATCCTTCGAGGAAAGATTCATCATGATTTTCGCACTCTCCAGTGATATGTGAACATTCTATAAGAAATTCACACCTCTCCCATATCCTTGCTAAGAAAAAATGATTTCTCCCCAAAAAAATCCGAGTCCAATTTTCTGAGATGAATCCTTCGAGGAAAGATTCATCGTGATTTTCGCACTCTCCAGTGATATGTGAACATTCTTTAAGAAATTCACACCTCTCCCATAACCTTGCTAAGAAAAAATGATTTCTCCCAAAAAAAATCCGAGTCCAATTTTCTGAGATGAATCATTCGAGGAAAGATTCATCGTGATTTTCGCACTCTCCAGTGTTATGTGAACATTCTATAAGAAATTCACACCTCTCCCATAACCTTGCTAAGAAAAAATGATTTCTCCCAAAAAAACCCTAGTCCAATTCTCTGAGATGAATCCTTCGAGGAAAGATTCATCGTGATTTTCGCACTCTCCAGTGATATGTGAACATTCTATAAGAAATTCACACCTCTCCCATAACCTTGCTAAGAAAAAATGATTTCTTCCAAAAAAATCAGAGTCCAATTTTCTGAGATGAATCATTCGAGGAAAGATTCATCGTGATTTTCGCACTCTTCAGTGATATGTGAACATTCTATAAGAAATTCACACCTCTCCCATATCCTTGCTAAGAAAAATATCCGAGTCCAATTTTCTGAGATGAATCCTTCGAGGAAAGATTCATCATGATTTTCGCACTCTCCAGTCATATGTGAACATTCTATAAGAAATTCACACCTCTCCCATATCCTTGCTAAGAAAAAATGATTTCTCCCCAAAAAAACCCGAGTCCAATTTTCTGAGATGAATCCTTCGAGGAAAGATTCATCGTGATTTTCGCACTCTCCAGTGATATGTGAACATTCTTTAAAAAATTCACACCTCTCCCATAACCTTGCTAAGAAAAAATGATTTCTCCCAAAAAAAATCCGAGTCCAATTTTCTGAGATGAATCATTCGAGGAAAGATTCATCGTGATTTTCGCACTCTCCAGTGTTATGTGAACATTCTATAAGAAATTCACACCTCTCCCATAAATTTGCTAAGAAAAAATGATTTCTCCCAAAAAAAACCCTAGTCCAATTTTCTGAGATGAATCCTACGAGGAAAGATTCATCGTTATTTTCGCACTCTCCAGTGATATGTGAACATTCTATAAGAAATTCACACCTCTCCCATAACCTTGCTAAGAAAAAATGATTTCTCCCAAAAAAATCCGAGTCCAATTTTCTGAGATGAATCATTCGAGGAAAGATTCATCGTGATTTTCGCACTCTCCAGTGATATGTGAACATTCTATAAGAAATTCACACCTCTCCCATAACCTTGCTAAGAAAAAATGATTTCTCCCAAAAAAATCCGAGTCCAATTTTCTGAGATGAATAATTCGAGGAAAGATTCATCGTGATTTTCGCACTCTCCAGTGATATGTGAAGATTCTATAAGAAATTCACACCTCTCCCATAACCTTGCTAAGTAAAAATGATTTCTCCCAAAAAAATCCTAGTCCAATTTTCTGAAATGAATCCTTCGAGGAAAGATTCATCGTGATTTTCGCACTCTCCAGTGATATGTGAACATTCTATGAGAAATTCACACCTCTCCCATAACCTTGCTAAGAAAAAATGATTTCTCCCAAAAAAATCCTAGTCCAATTTTCTGAGATGAATCCTTCGAGGAAAGATTCATCGTGATTTTCGCACTCTCCAGTGATATGTGAACATTCTATAAGAAATTCACACCTCTCCCATATCCTTGCTAAGAAAAATATCTGAGTCCAATTTTCTGAGATGAATCCTTCGAGGAAAGATTCATCGTGATTTTCGCACTCTCCAGTGATATGTGAACATTCTATAAGAAATTCACACCTCTCCCATAACCTTGCTAAGAAAAAATGATTTCTCCCCAAAAAAATCCGAGTCCAATTTTCTGAGATGAATCCTTCGAGGAAAGATTCATCGTGATTTTCGCACTTTTCAGTGATATGTTAACATTCTATAAGAAATTCACACTTCTCCCATAACTTTGCTAAGAAAAAATAATTTCTCCCCAAAAAAATCCGAGTCCAATTTTCTGAGATGCATCATTCGAGGAAAGATTCATCGTGATTTTCGCACTCTCCAGTGATATGTGAACATTCTATAAGAAATTCACACCTCTCCCATAACCTTGCTAAGAAAAAATGATTTCTCCCCAAAAAAATCCTAGTCCAATTTTCTGAGATGAATCCTTCGAGGAAAGATTCATCGTGATTTTCGCACTCTCCAGTGATTTGTGAACATTCTATAAGAAATTCACACCTCTCCCATATCCTTGCTAAGAAAAATATCCGAGTCCAATTTTCTGAGATGAATCCTTCGAGGAAAGATTCATCGTGATTTTCGCACTCTGCAGTCATATGTGAACATTCTATAAGAAATTCACACCTCTCCCATAACCTTGCTAAGAAAAAATGATTTCTCCCCAAAAAATCCGAGTCCAATTTTCTGAGATGAATCATTCGAGGAACGATTCATCGTGATTTTCGCACTCTCCAGAGATATGTAAACATTCTATAAGAAATTCACACCTCTCCCATAAACTTGCTAAGAAAAAATGATTTCTCACAAAAAAAAATCCGAGTCCAATTTTCTGAGATGAATCCTGCGAGGAAAGATTCATCGTGATTTTCGCTCTCTATAGTGATATGTGAACATTCTATAAGAAATTCACACCTTTCCCATAACCTTGCTAAGAAAAAATGATTTCTCCCCAAAAAAATTCGAGTCCAATTTTCTAAGATGAATCATTCGAGGAAAGATTCATCGTGATTTTCGCACTCTCCAGTGATATGTGAACATTCTATAAGAAATTCACACCTCTCCCATAACCTTGCTAAGAAAAAATGATTTCTCCCCAAAAATATCCTAGTCCAATTTTCTGAGATGAATCCTTCGAGGAAAGATTCATCGTGATTTTCGCACTCTCCAGTGACATGTGAACATTCTATAAGAAATTCACACCTCTCCCATAACCTTGCTAAGAAAAAATGATTTCTCCCCAAAAAATCCGAGTCCAATTTTCTGAGATGAATCATTCGAGGAATGATTCATCATGATTTTCGCACTCTCCAGTGATTTGTGAACATTCTATAAGTTATTCACACCTCTCCCATATCCTTGCTAAGAAAAATATCCGAGTCCAATTTTCTGAGATGAATCCTTCGAGGAAAGATTCATCGTGATTTTCGCACTCTCCAGTGATATGTGAACATTCTTTAAGAAATTCACACCTC
>NW_024718726.1:0-19368 GCF_018991925.1 Homarus americanus
AACCAAAAATCCAGCCATCTCAGTCACTATCTTGGGTCTGGGAGAGAGCTCCTGAAGTCGGAGTTGCCTACATTGAGAGATGCTTTGAGATACGGTGTTTTAATCAGGCAAATCAGTGAAAGAACCAAAGAACTTACACAAACAAAGACATTGCCAGTGATATGACCAAAGCTGTCTTGGCACAGTACACTCTGGCTAACGCTCAGTTCAAACCTCCAGTCATAACAAGTCAGAAGAAGATTAGTGAGACTGCTAGCCAGTTGGGAAAAGGCAAGAGATATCTCTCTTGGGAGAGGAAAACTTGCAGTTAAGGACAGCTTTGCCAAGCAACTGGACCAGTTATTTAACATAATTACTTGCAAGTGCCCAATTGTTCTCTGTCCTGAGTTTGGATGCGATCGTGACTGTAAATCCGAGGCCCACATCTTCTGTATTTGCAAGCGTGAACTGAAGATTCCTGTGATCGAACTGGCATTTCTCAAAGCACAGAGAGAGAAGACTGGCAGTATAGGGGCTCTCATGATTTCTAGCTAAGATATTCCGGAGTCCAAGAGACAGGAGGCTGCCACAGAGAGACAGAAAAGGAGAAGAGTTGCCGAGGAAAAGAGACTTGAGAAGGCCCAGGGTGAGGTAAAAAAGGCCGATGATTGGAGTCAAGCTGATTCAGAGTTTAATGACTTCCCCATGGCTGATCCGAGTGCTGACCAGGAGAATGGTGACTTTGTCCCTAACCCAGAAAATAGTGATCCCAAACCTTCCAGTCATAAGATTCGAAATAGGAAAGATATCCCGAGCATAGCTCTGGCCAGCATGCGACACTACACTGGTCTCAGAGAAACTGGAGAGATAGCAACAGCTGCCTGGATTGACGGTGGTTTGATAACACCTGATGATGTTCACCTGGTGATAGATCATAACAAATTAAGGAGAGCTCAGGAGAAATTTGTCAGTAATCTAAAAGAGGAGTTTGATAAGGGGATAAGAGAAAATGGAATCAATTGTTTGTTCTTTGATGGGAGAAGGGATGACACTAAAATGTTCATGAAAGTTGGAGATTCTGAAAAGTTGTTCCCTGCCATGGTGAAGGAGGAACACTACTCCTGCTGCAATGAACCAGGAGGGAAGTATTTGTGGCATTTCACTCCAGAGAAAGATGACATCAGGAAACCAGCTGAGATAGTGGCAGATAACATTGTGAACTGGCTCAGAGAGAGGAACGTAGACCAGACCCTGCAGGCCATTGGAGGGGACAGCACAAACACGAACACAGGGTGGCCAGGGGGGGGTCATACAGTGGATAGAGAGGAAGATTGGGAGGAAGCTGGTCTGGATTGTTTGTGACCTCCACACCAACGAGTTGCCACTCAGACATCTGATCCAGGAGCTGGATGGCAAGACTCTTTCAAACAATAGATGGTCTGGTCCTCTTGGCAAGATGCTGGACTCTGCCACTGAGTTAGAAATAAATCTGAGCTTTGAAAAAATCACAGTTGGCCCTCCACTCGTTGAGCTTGCACATACTGTCATTGACGACCTGAGTACTGACCAGTACTATGGTTACATAGTTGCAGTGCCAAAAGTAAAACTGGGGTCATGCCTGATAGACTTGCTTACCTGCCAGATAGGTCCAGTCTCACATTCTAGGTGGCTCACAACAGCTCTCCAGGTTCTACTGCAGAATTTTGGGTCGCTCATCATAGCTGAAGAGACCAGCTTCAACCTGAGACTTATTGTCTAATTCATCGTGAGTGTCTACTTGCCAAATTGGTTCAACACCAAGGTCAAGTCATCGTTCTCCGAAGGTCCGAGGCATGTTCTCTTCCAGGTTGAGCTCCTGAGGAGTCAGCCAAGGAAGGTTGTTCAGATTGTGGAGCAGACTGTGAGGAGATCTTCCTGGTATGCTCTTCCCGAGGCAGTTCTGCAGACAATGCTCTGCAGTAAGGATGAGGAGGAGAGAAGAGTGGCAGTCAAAAATATCTTGGATATGAGACTTATGAGAGGATCTGGGCATGAAGAATCAGTTGGTGACGATTCCTTCAGGGTCAGGAAGACTCCTGAAGTCAATCTAGGTGCCAAGACCCTCACTGATCTCATAGATCTGGATAACATCCAGGCTGGCAGTGAGCCTCCTCTTACCTGCAGCCTCACCAATGTTCAAGTCAGAGCTTTCCTGGACAACCCCATGCATGTCCCTGCCTGGCCCTCACACACCCAGAGTAGGCGTTGTGCAGCAAATTGGTGAGGCCAGCAGTCTGCGTGTACAGCCAGGAGAGGAGGAAGGCTACATCCGAGCTCAGGTGGTCAGCAGGGAGGTGATGAGTAGAAACAAAAGCAAGAAAGACATGTTCTCTATGGTGTGCAGCAACACCGCGTCGTAGTAGCAAAACCGGTTTTTGTATTTTGATGATTTTGTTTTCTAAAGGAATATTAAATTTAATAAATGTGTCAAGATCATTCGTTTCACTATTCTGGATCATTTTCATCCTAATAAATTAACCTGATACATTTACTTTACTTTAAATAAGCTATTTAGTGGTGTTGGTAAAAGGGTGGGAATACTGAATTTTCATAAGATTTCAAGTTAAAATTTACCTAGCAAAAAATGACAACTTTTCAAATCTGAAGATATCACATGATTCTGCACATAGAACTACATCATTAATACCATGGGCCGATTATTCAAACTCAAAAAAAAAAAAATTCACCTCCGTATGACACACCCTAATATATATGGACCCTCGTGTTTCCAAGCCGGATTTGGTAAAATGTTGCTCTGATCACCTAAGCGGCACGGGTGGTCCCCATTAGAGGTTCATGGCGCCATAAGGTCGTTGAACAGTCTTTGTGTGAAATATAGTAGAGTCTAGGACTGCTTTTATTGTCCTGGTGGCCCAGAGGTAGCATACCCCGGTCACAATTATAAGATCCTGGGTTTGAATCCTGGTGGGGTGAGGTGTTGATTATGCTTAGAAGTTGGCGATGCTTTATTGGGCTAATAGAAATATATATGGATCCTCGTGTTTCGAAGCCGGATTTGGTAAAACGTTGCTCTGATCACCTAAGGGTTACGGGTGGTCCCCATTAGAGGTTCACGGCGCCATAAGCTCGTTGACCAGGCTTTGTGTGAAATATACCAGAGTCTAGGACTGCTTTTATTTTCCTGGTGGCCCAGAGGTAGCGTTCCCCGGTCACAATTATAAGATCGTGGGTTCAAATCCTGGTGGGGTGAGGTGTTGATTATATGTAGAAGTCTGCTTGCTTTATTGGGCTAATGAAATATTTATGGATCCCCCTTGTTACGAAGCCGCTTTTGGTAAAACGTTGCTCTGATCACCTAAGCGGCACGGGTGGTCCCCATTAGAGGTTCACGGTGCCATAAGCCCGTTGAACAGGCTTTGTGTGAAATATAGCAGAGTCTAGGAATGCTTTTATTGTCCTGGTGGCCCAGAGGTAGCGTCCCCGGTCACAATTAAAAGATCGTGGGTTTAAATCCTGGTGGGGTGAGGTGTTGATTATATGTAGAAGTCCGCGTGCTTTATTGGGCTAATGAAATATATATGGATCCTCGTGTTTCGAAGCCGCATTTGGTAAAACGTTGCTCTGATCACCTAAGCGGCTCGGATGGTCCCCATTAGAGGTTCGCAGCGGCATAAGCTCGTTGAACAGGCTTTTTGTGAAATATAGCAGAGTCTAGGACTGCTTTTATTGTCCTGGTGGCCCAGAGGTAGCGTTCCCCGGTCACAATTATAAGATCGTGGGTTCAAATCCTGGTGGGGTGAGGTGTTGATTAAATGTAAAAGTCCGCGTGCTTTATTGGGCTAATGAAATATATATGGATCCTTCTTGTTTCGAAGCAGCATTTGGTAAAATGTTGGTCTGATCACCTAAGCGGCACGGGTGGTCCCCATTAGAGGTTCACGGCGCCATAAGCTCGTTGAACAGGTTTTGTGTGAAATATAGCAGAGTGAAGGACTGCTTTTATTGTCCTGGTGGCCCAGAGGTAGCGTCCCCCGGTCACAATTATAAGATTGTGGGTTCAAATCCTGGTAGGGTGAGGTGTTGATTATATGTAGAAGTCCGCGTGCTTTAATGGTCTAATGAAATATATATGGATCCTCAGGTTTCGAAGCCATATTTGGTAAAACGATGCTCTGATCACCTAAGCGGCATGGGTGGTCCCCATTAGAGGTTCACGGCGCCATAAGCTCGTTGAACAGGCTTTGTGTGAAATATAGCAGAGTCAAGGACTGCTTTTATTGTCCTGGTGGCCCAGAGGTAGCGTTCCCAGGTCACAATTATAAGATCGTAGGTTCAAATCCTTGTGGGATGAGGTGTTGATTAAATGTAGAAGTCTGCGTGCTTTATTGGGCTAATGAAATATATATGAATCCTTCTTGTTTCGAAGCCGCATTTGGTAAAATGTTGGTCTGATCACCTAAGCGGCACGGGTGGTCCCCATTAGAGGTTCACGGCGCCACAATCTCGTTGAACAGGCTTTGTGTGAAATATACCAGAGTCTAGGACTGCTTTTATTGTCCTGGTGGCCCAGAGGTAGCGTCCCCCGGTCACAATTATAAGATTGTGGGTTCAAATCATGGTGGGGTGAGGTGTTGATTATATGTAGAAGTCCGCGTGCTTTAATGGTCTAATGAAATATATATGGATCCTCGGGTTTCGAAGCCACATTTGGTAAAACGTTGCTCTGATCACATAAGCGGCACGGGGGGTCCCCATTAGAGGTTCACGTCACCATAAGCTCGTTGAACAGGCTTTGTGTGAAATATAGCAGAGTCTAGGAATGCTTTTATTGTCCTAGTGGCCCAGAGGTAGCGTCCCCCTGTCACAATTATAAGATTGTGGGTTCAAATCATGGTGGGGTGAGGTGTTGATTATATGTAGAAGTCCGCAGGCTTTAATGGTCTAATGAAATATATATGGATCCTCGGGTTTCAAAGCCACATTTGGTAAAACGTTGCTCTGATCACCTAAGCGCACGGGGGCTTCTATTAGAGGTTCACGGCGCCATAAGCTCGTTGAGGCTTGTGTGAAATATAGCAGAGTCTAGAATGCTTTTTAATGTCCCAGGGCCAGAGGTAGCGCTCCCTGGTCACAATTAGAAGATCGTGGCTTCAAATCCTGGTGGGGTGAGGCGTTGATTATACGTAGAAGTCCGCGTGCTTTATTGCGCTAATTAAATATATATGGATCCTCGTGTTTCGAAACCGCATTTGGTAAAACGTTGCTCTGGTCACCTAAGCGGCATGGGTGGTCCCCTATAGTGGTTCACAGTGCCATAAGCTCGTTGAACAGGCTTTGTGTGAAATATAGTAGAGTCTAGGACTGCTTTTATTGTCCTGGTGGCCCAGAGGTAGCATACCCCGGTCACAATTATAAGATTGTGTGTTTGAATCCTGGTGGGTTGATGTGTTGATTATATGTAGAAGGCCGAGTGCTTTATTGGGCTAATGAAATATATATGGATCCTCGTGTTTGCAAGCCGGGTTTGGTAAAACGTTGATCTGATCACCTAAGCGGGACGGGTGGTCCCCATTAGAGGTTCATGGCGCCATAAGGTCGTTGAACAGGCTTTTTGTGAAATATAGAAGAGTCTAGGACTGCTTTTATTTTCCTGGTGGCCTAGAGGTAGCATACCCCGGTCACAATTATAAGACTGTGGGTTTTAATCCTGGTGGGGTGAGGTGTTGATTATATTTAGAAGTCCGAGTGCTTTATTGGGCTAATGAAATATATTTGAATCCTCGTGTTTCTAAGCCGCATTTGGTAAAACGTTGCTCTGATCACCTAAGCGGCACGGGTGGTCCCCTATAGTGGTTCACGGCGCCATAAGCTCGTTGAACGGGCTTTGTGTGAAATATAACAGAGTCTAGGAATGCTTATAGTGTCCTGGTGGCCCATAGGTAGCGTTCCCCGGTCAGAATTAGAAGATCGTGGGTTCGAATCCTGGTGGGGTGAGGTGTTGATTATATGAAGAAGTCCGCGTGCTTTGTTGGGCTAATGAAATATATATGGATCCTCGTGTTTCGAAGCTGCATTTGGTAAAACGTTGCTCTGATCACCTAAGCGGCACGGGTTGTCCCCATTAGAGGTTCACAGCGCCATAAGCTCGTTGAACAGGCTTTTGTGTGAAATATAGCAGAGTCTAGGACTGCTTTTATTGTCCTGGTGGCCCAGAGGTAGCGTTCCCCGGTCACATTTATAAGATCGTGGCTTCAAATCCTGGTGGGGTGAGGCGTTGATTATATGTAGAATTCTGCGTGCGTTATTGGGCTAATGAAATATATATGGATCCTCGGGTTTTGAAGCCGCATTTGGGTAAACGTTGCTCTGATCACCTAAGCGGCACGGGTTGTCCCTTATAGTGGTTCACGGCGCCATAAGCTCGTTGAACAGGCTTTGTGTGAAATATAGCAGAGTCTAGGACTGCTTTTATTGTCCTAGTGGCCCAGAGGTAGCGTTCCCCGGTCACAATTATAAGTTCGTGGGTTTGAATCCTGGTAGGGTGAGGTGTTGATTATATGTAGAAGTCCGAGTGATTTATTGGGCTAATGAAATATATATGGATCCTCGTGTTTCCAAGCCGGATTTGGTAAAATGATGCTCTGATCACCTAAGCGACACGGGTGGTCCCCAGTAGAGGTTCATGGCGCCATAAGGTCGTTGAACAGTCTTTGTGTGAAATATAGTAGAGTCTAGTACTGCTTTTATTGTTCTGGTGGCCCAGAGGTAGCATACCCCGGTCACAATTATAAGATCGTGGGTTTGAATCCTGGTAGGGTGAGGTGTTGATTATATGTAGAAATCCGAGTGATTTATTGGGCTAATGAAATATATATGGATCCTCGTGTTTCCAAGCCGGATTTGGTAAAATGTTGCTCTGATCACCTAAGCGACACGGGTGGTCCCCATTAGAGGTTCATTGCGCCATAAGGTCGTTGAACAGTCTTTGTGTGAAATATAGTAGAGTCTAGGACTGCTTTTATTGTCCTGGTGGCCCAGAGGTAACATTCCCCGGTCACAATTATAAGATCGTGGGTTCAAATCCTGGTGGGGTGAGGTGTTGATTATATGTAGAACTCTGCTTGCATTATTGGGCTAATGAAATATTTATGGATCCTCCTTGTTTCGAAGCCGCATTTGGTAAAACGTTGCTCTGATCACCTAAGCGGCACGGGTGGTCCCCATTAGAGGTTCACGGTGCCATAAGCCCGTTGAACAGGCTTTGTGTGAAATATAGCAGAGTCTAGGACTGCTTTTATTGTCCTGGTGGCCAAGAGGTAGCGTTCCCCGGTCACAATTATAAGATCGTGGGTTCGAATCCTGGTGGGGTGAGGTGTTGATTATATGAAGAAGTCCGCGTGCTCTGTTGGGCTAATGAAATATATATAGATCCTCGTGTTTCGAAGCTGCATTTGGTAAAACGTTGCTCTGATCACCTAAGCGGCACGGGTTGTCCCCATTAGAGGTTCACAGCGCCATAAGCTCGTTGAATAGGCTTTGTGTGAAATATAGTAGAGTCTAGGACTGCTTTTATTGTCCTGGTGGCCCAGAGGTAGCATACCCCGGTCACAATTATAAGATCGTGGCTTCAAATCCTGGTGGGGTGAGGCGTTGATTATATGTAGAAGTCCGCGTGATTTATTGGGTTAATGAAATATATATGGATCCTCGTGTTTCGAAGCCGCATTTGGTAAAACGTTGCTCTGATCACCTAAGCGGCACGGGTGGTCCCCTATAGTGGTTCACAGCGCCATAAGCTCGTTGAACAGGCTTTGTGTGAAATATAGCAGAGTCTAGGACTGCTTTTATTGTCCTAGTGGCCCAGAGGTAGCGTTCCCCGTTCACAATTATAAGTTCGTGGGTTCAAATCCTGGTGGGGTGAGGTGTTGATTATATGTAGAAGTCTGCGTGCTTTTTTGGGCTAATGAAATATATTTGGATCCTCGTGTTTCGAACCCAGATTTGGTAAAACGTTGCCCTGATCACCTAAGCGGCACGGGTGGTCCCCATTAGAGGTTCATGGCGCCATAAGGTCGTTGAACAGGTTGTGAAATATAGTAGAGTCTAGGACTGTTTTTTATTGTCCCAGGCCCAGAGGTAGCATACCCCGGTCACAATTATAAGATCGTGGGTTTGAATCCTGGTAGGTGAGGTGTTGATTATATGTAGAAGTCCGAGTGATTTACGGGATAATGAAATATATATGGATCCTCGTGTTTCCAAGCCGCATATGGTAAAATATTGCTCTGATCACCTAAGCAGCACGGGTGGTCCCCATTAGAGGTTCACGGCGCCATAATCTCGTTGAACAGGCTTTGTGTGAAATATAGCAGAGTCTAGGACTGTTTTTATTGTCCTGGTGGCCCAGAGGTAGCGTTCCGCCTGTCACAATTAGAAGATCGTGAGTTCAAATCCTGGTGGGGTGAGGTGTTGATTATGTGTAAAAGTCTGCGTGCTTTATTGGGCTAATGAAATAAATATGGATCCTCGTGTTACAAAGCCGCATTTGGTAAAACGTTGCTCTGATCACCTAAGCGGCACGGGTGGTCCCCATTAGAGGTTCATGGCGCTACAAGGTCGCGTTGAACAGTCTTTGTGTGAAATATAGTAGAGTCTAGGACTGCTTTTATTGTCCTGGTGGCCCAGAGGTAGCATCTCGGTCAAGCAAATTATAAGATCGTGGGTTCAAATCCTGGTGGGGTGAGGTGTTGATTATATGTAGAAGTCTGCTTGCTTTATTGGGCTAATGAAATATATATGGATCCTCGTGTTTCGAAGCCGTATTTGGTAAAACGTTGCTCTGATCACCTAAGCGGCACAGGTGGTCCTCATTAGAGGTTCACAGCGCCATAAGCTCGTTGAACAGGCTTTGTGTGAAATATAGCTGAGTCTAGGAATGCTTTTAGTGTCCTGGTGGCCCAGAAGTAGCGATCCCCGGTCACAATTATAAGATCGTGGGTTCGAATCCTGGTGGGGTGAGGTGTTGATTATATGTAGAAGTCCGCGCTTATTGGGCTAATGAAATATATATGATCCGCCAGGTTTTCGAAGCCGCATTTGGTAAAACGCGTTACCTGATCAAGCGGCACGGGTGGTCCCCATTAGAGGTTCATGGTGCCATAAGATCGTTGAACAGGCTTTGTGTGAAATATGGTAGAGTCTAGGACTGCTTTTATTGTCCTTGTTGCCCAGGGGTAGCGTTCCCCGGTCACAATTATAAGATCGTGGGTTTGAATCCTGGTGGGGTGAGGTGTTGATTATATGTAGAAGTCAGCGTGCTTTATTGGGCTAATGAAATATATATGGATCATCGAGTTTCGAAGCCGCATTTAGTAAAACGTTGCTCTGATCACCTAAGCGGGACGGGTGGTCCCTATTAGAGGTTCATGGCGCCATAAGGTCGTTGAACAGGCTTTGTGTGAAATATAGCAGAGTCTAGGACGGCTTTTATTGTCCTGGTGGCCCAGAGGTAGCATTCCCCGGTCACAATTATAAGACCGTGGGTTCAAATCCTGGTGGGGTGAGGTGTTGATTATATGTAGAAGTCCGCGTGGTTTATTGGGCTAATGAAATATATATGGATCCTTCTTGTTTCGAAGCCGCATATGGTAAAATTTTGGTCTGATCACCTAAGCGGCACGGGTGGTCCCCATTAGAGGTTCACGGCGCCATAAGCTCGTTGAACAGGCTTTGTGTGAAATATAGCAGAGTCTAGGACTGCTCTTATTGTCCTGGTGGCCCAGAGGTAGCGTCCCCCGGTCACAATTATAAGATTGTGGGTTCAAATCCTGGTGGGGTGAGGTGTTGATTATATGTAGAAGTCCGCGTGATTTAATGGTCATATGAAATATATATGGATCCTCGGGTTTCGAAGCCACATTTGGTAAAATGTTGCTCTGAAAACCTAAGCGGCACGGGGGGGTCCCCATTAGAGGTTCACGGCGCCATAAGCTCGTTGAACAGGCTTTGTGTGAAATATAGCAAAGTCTAGGAATGCTTTTAGTGTCCTGGTGGGCCAGAGGTAGCGTTCCCCCGTCACAATTAGAAGATCGTTGGTTCGAATCCTGGTGGGGTAAGGTGTTGATTATATGAAGAAGTCCGCATGTTTTATTGGGCTAATGAAATATATATGGATCCTCGTGTTTCGAAGCCGCATTTGGTAAAACGTTGCTCTGATCACCTAAGGGGCATGGGTGGTCCCCATTAGTGGTTCACGGCGCCATAAGCTCGTTGAACAGGCTTTGTGTGAAACATAGCAGAGTCCAGGACTGCTTTTATTGTCCTAGTGGCCCAGAGGTAGCATACCCCGGTCACAATTATAAGATTGTGGGTTTGAATCCTGTTGGGGTGAGGTGTTGATTATATGTAGAAGTCCGAGTGCTCTATTGGGCTAATGAAATATATATGGATCCTCGTGTTTCCAAGCCGGGTTTGGTAAAACGTTGATCTGATCACCTAAGCGGAACGGGTGGTCCCCATTAGAGGTTCATGGCGCCATAAGGTCGTTGAACAGGCTTTTTGTGAAATATAGTAGAGTCTAGGACTGCTTTTTTTTTCCTGGTGGCCGAGAGGTAGCATACCCCGGTCACAATTATTAGACTGTGGGTTTGAATCCTGGTCGGGTGAGGTGTTGATTATATTTAGAAGTCCGAGTGCTTTATTGGGCTAATGAAATATATTTGAATCCTCGTGTTTCGAAGCTGCATTTGGTAAAACGTTGCTCTGATCACCTAAGCGGCACGGGTGGTCCCCTACAGTGGTTCACGGCGCCATAAGCTCGTTGAACAGGCTTTGTGTGAAATATAACAGAGTCTAGGACTGCTTTTATGGTCCTGGTGGCCCAGAGGTAGCGTTCTCCGGTCACAATTATAAGATCGTGGGTTCGAATCCTGGTGGGGTGAGGTGGTGATTATATGAAAGAAGTCCGGCATTAACTGTTGGGCTATTAGAAATATATATGGATCTCGTGTTTGAAGCTGCATTTTGGTAAAACGTTGCTCTCTGATCACCCCTAGCGGCAGCGGTTCTTTAATAGGGTTCTAAAAGCCATAAGCTAGATTGAACGGGCTTTATTAGTGAAATATAGTAGAAGTCTAGGACACTTTTATTGTACCCAAGTCTCCCAAGTAACATACCCGGTCACAATTATAAGATGTTGGCCTTCAAATCCTGGTGGGAGTGAAGCGTTGATTATATGTAGAAGTCAGCGTGATTTATTGGGTTAATGAAATATATATGGATCCTCGTGTTTCGAAGCCGCATTTAGTAAAACGTTGCTCTGATCACCTAAGCGGCACGGGTGGTCCCCATTAGAGGTTCATGGCGCCATAAGGTCGTTGAACAGGCTTTGTGTGAAATATAGTAGAGTCTAGAACTGCTCTTATTGTCCTGGTGGCCCAGAGGTAGCATAACCCGGTCACAATTATAAGATCGTGGGTTTGAATTCTGGTGGGGTGAGGGGTGTTGATTATATGTAGAAGTCCGCGTGCTTTATTGGGCTAATGAAATATATTGGGATCCTCGTGTTTCGAAGCCAGATTTGGTAAAACGTTGCCCTGATCACCTAAGCGGCACGGGTGGTCCCCATTAGATGTTCATGGCGCCATAAGGTCGTTGAACAGACTGTGTGAAATATAGTAGAGTCTAGGACTGCTTTTATTGTCCTGGAGGCCCAAAGGTAGCATACCCCGGTCACAATTATAAGATCGTGGGTTTGAATCCTGGTAGGGTGAGGTGTTGATTATATGTAGAAGTCCGAGTGATTTATTGGGCTAATGAAATATATATGGATCCTCGTGTTTCCAAGCCGGATATGGTAAAATGTTGCTCTGATCACCTAAGCGACACGGGTGGTCCCCAGTAGAGGTTCATGGCGCCATAAGGTCGATGAACAGTCTTTGTGTGAAATATAGTAGAGTCTAGGACTGCTTTTATTGTCCTGGTGGCTGACATACCCGGTCACAATTATAAGATAAGTAGGTTTGAATCCTGGTAGGGTGAAGGTGTTGAATTATATCAAGTAGGTGATTTATATAGCTAATGAAATATATATGGATCCTCGTGTTTCCAAAACCGGTTTAATTAAAATGTTTATCTGATCACCTAGCGACGGGTGGTCCCCATTAGGGTTCATGGCGCCATAAAGGTCGTTGAACAGTCTTTGTGTGAAATATAGTAGAGTCTAGGACTGCTTTTATTGTCCTGGTTGCCCAGAGTTAGCATTCCCCGGTCACAATTAGAAGATCGTGGGTTCGAATCCTGGTGGGGTGAGGTATTGATAATATAAAGAAGTCCGCATGCTTTATTGGGCTAATGAAATATATATGGATCCTCGTGTTTCGAAGCCGCATTTGGTAAAACGTTGCTCTGATCACCTAAGCGGCATGGGTGATCCCCATTTGAGGTTCACGGCGCCATAAGCTCGTTGAACAGGCTTTGTGTGAAATATAGCAGAGTCTAGGACTGCTTTTATTGTCCTGGTGCCCAGAGGTAGCGTTCCCCGGTCACAATTATAAGATCGTGGGTTCAAATCCTGGTGGGGTGAGGTGTTGATTATATGTAGAAGTCCGCGTGCTTTATTGGGCTAATGAAATATATATGGATCCTTCTTGTTTCGAAGCCGCATATGGTAAAATTTTGGTCTGATCACCTAAGCGGCACGGGTGGTCCCCATTAGAGGTTCACGGCGCCATAAGCTCGTTGAACAGGCTTTGTGTGAAATATAGCAGAGTCTAGGACTGCTTTTATTGTCCTGGTGGCCCAGAGGTAGCGTCCCCCGGTCACAATTATAAGATTGTGGGTTCGAATCCTGGTGGGGTGAGGTGTTGATTATGTATGCCCAAAGTCCGCGCGTGCTTTATTGGGCTAATAAGAAATATATATGGATCCTCGTGTTTTGAAGCCGCATTTAGTGCAAACGTTGCTCCTGATCACCTAAAAAGCTGACGCCGTTGGTCCCATTAAGTTCGGCGTCTCGCTCGTTAGACAGGCTTTGTGTGAAATATAGCAGAGTCTAGGACTGCTTTTATTGTCCTGGTGGCCCAGAGGTAGCGTCCCCCGGTCACAATTATAAGATTGTGAGTTCAAATCCTGGTGGGGTGAGGTGTTGATTATATGTAGAAGTCCGCTTGCTTTATTGGGCTATTGAAATATATATGGATCCTCGTGTTTCGAAGCCACATTTGGTAAAACGTTGCCCTGATCACCTAAGCGGCACGGGTGGTCCCCGATATGAGTTCACGGCACCATAAGCTCGTTAGACAGGCTTTGTGTGAAATATGTAGCAGAGTCTGGGACTGCTTTATTGGCCTGGTATTTAGTGGCGTCCCGGTCACAAATATAAGATAGTGGGTTCAAATCCTAGTGGGGTGAGGTGTTGATTATATGTAGAAGTCCGTGTGCTTTATTGGGCTAATAAAATATATATGGATCCTCGAGTTTCGAAGCCGCATTTAGTAAAACGTTGCTCTGATCACCTAAGAGGCATGGGTCGTCCCCATTAGAGGTTCACGTCGCCATAAGCTCGTTGAACAGGCTTTGTGTGAAATATAGCAGAGTCTAGGACTGCTTTTATTGTCCTAGTGTCCCAGAGGTAGCGTTCCCAGTGCCATTATAGTCGTGAGTTTAAATCTGGTCAGGGTGAGTGTTGATTAAATGTAGAAGTCGCGTGCTTTATTAGGCTAATAAATATATATGGATCCTTCTTGTTTGAAGCCGCATTTGGTAAAATGTTGGTCTGATCACCCTAGCGGCACTCGTGAGATACAAGGGAGTTCATGAAACTAAAAGCTCGTTGAACAGGCTTTGTGTGAAATATAGCAGAGTCTAGGACTGCTTTTATTGTCCTGGTGGCCCAGAGGTAGCATTCCCCGGTCACAATTATAAGATCGTGGGTTCAAATCGTGGTGGGGTGAGGTGTTGATTAAATGTAGAAGTCCGCATGCTTTATTGGGCTAATGAAATATATATGGATCCACGGGTTTCGAAGCCGCATTTGGTAAAATGTTGCTCTGATCACCTAAGCGGCACGGGTGGTCCCCATTAGAGGTTCATGGAGCCATAAGGTTGTTGAACAGGCTTTTTGTGAAATATAGTAGAGTCTAGGACTGCTTTTATTTTCCTGGTGGCCGAGAGGTAGCATACCCCGGTCACAATTATAAGACTGTGGGTTTGAATCCTGGTGGGGTGAGGTGTTGATTATATTTAGAAGTCCGAGTGCTTTATTGGGCTAATGAAATATATTTGAATCCTTGTGTTTCGAAGCCGCATTTGGTAAAACGTTGCTCTGATCACCTAAGCGGCACGGGTGGTCCCCTATAGTGGTTCACGGCGCCATAAGCTCGTTGAACAGGCTTTGTGTGAAAAATAACAGAGTCTAGGACTGCTTATAGTGTCCTGGTGGCCCATAGGTAGCGTTCCCCGGTCAGAATTAGAAGATCGTGGGTTCGAATCCTGGTTGGGTGAGGTGTTGATTATATGAAGAAGTCCGCGTGCTTTGTTGGGCTAATGAAATATATATGGATCCTAGTGTTTCGAAGCTGCATTTGGTAAAACGTTGCTCTGATCACCTAAGCGGCACGGGTTGTCCCCATTAGAGGTTCATGGCGCCATAAGCTCGTTGAACAGGCTTTGTGTGAAATATAGTAGAGTCTAGGACTGCTTTTATTGTCCTAGTGGCCCAGAGGTAGCGTTCCCCGGTCACAATTATAAGTTCGTGGGTTCAAATCCTGGTAGGGTGAGGTGTTGATTATATGTAGAAGTCCGCGTGCTTTATTGGGCTAATGAAATATATTTGGATCCTCGTGTTTCGAAGCCAGATTTGGTAAAACGTTGCCCTGATCACCTAAGCGGCACGGGTGGTCCCCATTAGATGTTCATGGCGCCATAAGGTCGTTGAACAGGCTTTGTGTGAAATATATAGTAGAGTCTAGGACTGCTTTGTGTCCTGGTGGCCCAGGGTAGCATACCCGGTCACAATTATAGATAAATGGGTTTCGAATCCTGGTAGGGTGAGGTGTTGATTATATGTAGAAGTCCAGTGATTTATTGGGCTAATGAAATATATATGGATCCTCGTGTTTCCAAGCCGGATTTGGTAAAATGTTGCTCTGATCACCTAAGCGACACGGGTGGTCCCTAGTAGAGGTTCATGGCGCCATAAGGTCGTTGAACAGTCTTTGTGTGAAATATAGTAGAGTCTAGGACTGCTTTTATTGTCCTGGTGGCCCAGAGGTAGCATACCCCAGTCACAATTATAAGATCCTGGGTTTGAATCCTAGTAGGGTGAGGTGTTGATTATATGTAGAAATCCGAGTGATTTATTGGGCTAATGAAATATATATGGATCCTCGTGTTTCCAAGCCGGATTTGGTAAAATGTTGCTCTGATCACCTAAGCGACACGGGTGGTCCCCATTAGAGGTTCATGGCGCCATAAGGTCGTTGAACAGTCTTTGTGTGAAATATATTAGAGTCTAGGACTGCTTTTATTGTCCTGGTGGCCCAGAGGTAGCATTCCCCGGTCACAATTATCAGATCGTGGGTTCAAATCCTGGTGGGGTGAGGTGTTGATTATATGTAGAAGTCTGCTTGCTTTATTGGGCTAATGAAATGTTTATGGATCCTCCTTGTTTCGAAGCCGCATTTGGTAAAACGTTGCTCTGATCACCTAAGCGGCACGGGTGGTCCCCATTAGAGGTTCACGGTGCCATAAGCCCGTTGAACAGGCTTTGTGTGATATATAGCAGAGTCTAGGACTGCTTTTATTGTCCTGGTGGCCAAGAGGTAGCGTTCCCCGGTCACAATTATTAGATCGTGGGTTCAAATCCTGGTGGGGTGAGGTGTTGATTAAATGTAGAAGTCCGCGTGCTTTATTGGGCTAATGAAATATATATGAATCCTTCTTGTTTCGAAGCCGCATTTGGTAAAATGTTGGTCTGATCACCTAAGCGGCACTCGTGGTCCCCATTAGAGGTTCACGGCGCCATAAGCTCGTTGAACAGGCTTTGTGTGAAATATACCAGAGTCTAGGACTGCTGTTATTGTCCTGGTGGCCCAGAGGTAGCATTCCCCGGTCACAATTATAAGATCGTGGGTTCAAATCCTGGTGGGGTGAGGTGTTGATTATATATAAAAGTCTGCTTGCTTTATTGGGCTAATTAAATATTTATGGATCCTCCTTGTTTCGAAGCCGCATTTGGTAAAACGTTCCTCTGATCACCTAAGCGGCACGGGTGGTCCCCATTAGAGGTTCACGGTGCCATAAGCTCGTTGAACAGGCTTTGTGTGAAATATAGCAGAGTGTAGGAATGCTTTTAGTGTCCTGGTGGCCCACAGGTAGCGTTCCCCGGTCACAATTAGAAGATCGTGGGTTCGAATCCTGGTGGGGTGAGGTGTTGATTATATGAAGAAGTCCGCGTGCTTTATTGGGCTAATGAAATATATATGGATCCTCGTGTTTCGAAGCCACATTTGGTAAAACGTTGCTCTGATCACCTTAGCGGCACGGGTGGTCCCCATTAGAAGTTCACGGCGCCATAAGCTCGTTGAACAGACTATGTGTGAAATATAGCAGAGTCTAGGAATGCTTTTAGTGTCCTGGTGGCCCACAGGCAGCGTTCCCCGGTCACAATTATAAGACCGTGGGTTTGAATCCTGGTGGGGTGAGGTGTTGATTATATGTAGAAGTCCGAGTGCTTTATTGGGCTAATGAAATATATTTGAATCCTCGTATTTCAAAGCCGCATTTGGTAAAACGTTGCTCTGATCACCTAAGCGGCACGGTTGGTCCCCTATAGTGGTTCACGGCGCCATAAGCTAGGTGAACACGCTTTGTGTGATATATAACAGAGTCTAGGACTGCTTATAGTGTCCTGATGGCCCATAGGTAGCGTTCCCCGGTCACAATTAGAAGATCGTGGGTACAAATCCTGGTGGGGTGAGGTGTTGATTATATGAAGAAGTCCGCGTGCTTTGTTGGGGTAATGAAATATATATGGATCCTCGTGTTTCGAAGCTGCATTTGGTAAAACGTTGCTCTGATCACCAAAGCAGCACGGGTTGTCCCCATTAGAGGTTCACGGCGCCATAAGCTCGTTGAACAGGCTTTGTGTGAAATATAGCAGAGTCTAGGAATGCTTTTAGTTTCCTGGTGGCCCAGAGGTAGCGTTGCCCGGTCACAATTATAAGATCGTGGGTTCAAATCCTTGTGGGGTGAGGTGTTGATTATATGTAGAAGTCCGAGTGCTTTAATGGTCTAATGAAATATATATGGATCCTCGGGTTTCGAAGCTGCATTTGGTAAAACGTTGCCCTGATCACCTAAGCGGCACTGGTGGTCCCCATTGGATTTTCATGGCGCCATAAGGTCGTTGAACAGGCTTTGTGTGAAATATAGTAGAGTCTAGGACTGCTTTTATTGTCCTGGTGGCCCAGAGGTAGCATACCCCGGTCACAATTATAAGATCGTGGGTTTGAATCCTGGTAGGGTGAGGTGTTGATTATATGTAGAAGTCCGAGTGATTTATTGGGCTAATGAAATATATATTAGGGTGTGTCATAGGAGGGAACATCAGCTAAAACTAATGGCCCATCACGTTTTTGGTAGATTTTAGTGTATATAAACAGAAAATATTTTCAGTTTCAATATTTTGCAACCTTTTGCTAGGTAAATTTTAGCGTGAAATTTATCGAAAATCTAACGTACATCTGCAATAGTGCATTACAATTAAATAGTGAACATTGCTTTCTGACTTCATTCTTTAACAACCCAACTAACAATAGTTTTTTCTGTTTCAGATTCTGATGCATTTATAAGTTGATAATATTTGCGATGGCTGCTTGTGTCAGGACGAGGAACCAAAAATCCAGCCATCTCGGTCACTATCTTGGGTCTGGGAGAGAGCTCCTGAAGTCGGAGTTGCCTACATTGAGAGATGCTTTGAGATACAGTGTTTTAATCAGGCAAATCAGTGAAAAGAACCAAAGAACTTACACAAACAAAGACATTGCCAGTGGTATGACCAAAGCTGTCTTGGCACAGTACACTCTGGCTAACGCTCAGTTCAAGCCTCCAGTCATAACAAGTCAGAAGAAGATTGGTGAGACTGCTAACCAGTTGGAGGAAAGCTGAAATCTCTCTCTTGGGAGAGGAAAACTTGCAGTTAAGGACAGATTTGCCAAGCAACTGGACCAGTTATTTGACATAATTACTTGCAAGTGCCCAATTGTTCTCTGTCCTGAGTTTGGATGCGATCGTGACTGTAAATCCGAGGCCCACATCTCCTGTATTTGCAAGCGTGAACTGAAGATTCCTGTGATCAAACTGGCATTTGTCAAAGCACAGAGAGAGAAGACTGGCAGTATAGGGCTCTCATGATTTCTAGCCAAGATATTCCGGAGTCCAAGAGACAGGAGGCTGCCACAGAGAGACAGAAGAGGAGAAGAGTTGCCGAGGAAAAGAGACTTGAGAAGGCCCAGGGTGAGGTAAAAAAGACCGATGATTGGAGTCAAGCTGATTCAGAGTTTAATGACTTCCCCATGGCTGATCCGAGTGCTGACCAGGAGAATGCTGACTTTGTCCCTAACCCAGAAAATAGTGATCCCAAACCTTCCAGGCATAAGATTCGAAATAGGAAAGATATCCCGAGCATAGCTCTGGCCAGCATGCGACACCACACTGGTCTCAGAGAAACTGCAGAGATAGCAACAGCTGCCTGGATTGACGGTGGTTTGATAACACCTGATGATGTTCACCTGGTGAGAGATCATAACAAAGTAAGGAGAGCTCAGGAGGAACTTGTCAGTAATCTAGAAGAGGAGTTTGATAAGGGGATAAGAGAAAATGGAATCAATTGTTTGTTCTTTGATGGGAGAAGGGATGACACTAAAGTGTTCATGAAAGTTGGAGTTCGTGTTTGTTTCTGTAGTGGAAGGAGGAACACTACTCCTGCTGCAGTGAACCAGGAATGTTGTGGCATTTCCTCCAGAAGATGACATCAGGAAACCAGCTGAGATGGTGGCAGATAACATTGTGAACTGGCTCAGAGAGAGGAACGTAGACCAGACCCTGCAGGCCATTGGAGGGGACAGCACCAACACGAACACAGGGTGGCAAGGGGGGGTCATACAGTGGATAGAGCGGAAGATTGGGAGGAAGCTGGTCTGGATTGTTTTTGACCTCCACACCAACGAGTTGCCACTCAGACATCTGATCCAGGAGCTGGATGGCAAGACTCTTTCAAACAACAGATGGTCTGGTCCTCTTGGCAAGATGCTGGACTCTGCCCCTGAGTTAGAAATAAATCCGAGCTTTGAAAAAATCACAGTTGGCCCTCCACTCATTGAGCTTGCA
>NW_024718727.1:0-10785 GCF_018991925.1 Homarus americanus
CTAGAAGTTACGCATTACCCACTGCCAGGCACACCTCTGACACCCCAGGCACACCCCTGACACCCCAGGCACACCTCTGACACTCCCAAGGCACCTCCACACTCCCCAGTTGCTGTCTGAGACCCCAGACACCTCTGACACTTCCAGGCACCCCTGACACTCCCAGGTACATCACAGACACTCCCAGGTACACTTTGACACTCCCAGTTTCACCTCTGACACCCCAGTTACACCTCCCTGACACTCCCAGGTACACCCTGACACCCCAGGTAAACCTCTGACAATCCCAGGCACACCTCTGATACTCCCCAGGCACACCTCTCACACCCCAGCACCACACACTCCCAGGCACACCTCTGACACTCCCCTGGTACACCTCCTCTGACACTCCAGGCACACCTGACACCCCAGGTACACCCATGACATCCCAAGGCACACCTCTGACACCCTGGCACACATCTGACACTCCCCAGGTACACCTCATACACCCCAGGCACACCCCAGACACTCCCCAGGCACACCCTGACACTCCCCAGGACACCCACACCCAGGCACACCCCTGACACCCCAGGCACACCCACACTCCCAGGTACTCCTGATGCCCCAGGAACTCCTCTGTCACTCCCAGGTACACCTCTGACAATCCAGGGACACCTCTGACAATCCCAGGTACACTCTTGACACTCCAGGCACACTCTGACACTTTCAGGCACTCTGACACTCCCCAGGCACAACACACCCCAGGTACACCACTGACACTCCCAGGCACAGCCTCTGACACCCCAGGCACACCTCTGAAACCCCAGTACCACTCTGACACACCCAGGTACTCCTCTGATGCTCCCCAGGCACCCTCTGACACCCCCAGGCACACTCTGACACCCCAGGCACACTCTCTGACACCTCAGGTACAAAACTGACACCCCAGGCACACCTCAGACACTCCTGGCACACCCCTGACATTCCCCAGGCACACCGACACTCTCAGTTACACCCTGACAATCCCCAGGCACACCTCTGTCACCCCAGGCACACCGCTGTCACCCCAGGCACACCTCTGACACTTCCAGCCCTGACACTCCAGGTACACCTCTGACACCCCAGGTACGTGAATGACACTCCCAGGCACAACACATCTCCCAGGTACACCTCTGACACTCCCAGGCACACTCTGACACTCAGGCACAAAACTGACAATCCCACACCTCAGACACCCCAGGCAAACCCCAGACACTCCCAGGCACACCCTGACATTCCCAGGTACACCGGACACTCTCAGTCACACCTCTGACACTCGGTACACCTCTGTCACTCCCAGGCACACCGCTGACACTCCCAGGCACACCTCCTGACACTTCCAGCCCTGACACTTCCAGGTACACCTCTGACACTCCCAGGCACGTGAATGACACTCCCAGGCACACTGACATCTCCCTTCCACACCACACCCAGGCACACCCCATACCCAGAAGGCCTCTGACACTGCCAGGTACACCTCTGACACCCCAGGCACACCTCTGACACTCTGGTCACACCTCAGACCCCCAGGTACACCTCCGACACCCCAGGTACACCTCCGACACTCCCAGTTACACCCCTGACACCCCAGGTACACCCCAAACTCCCAGGTACACCCTGACACTCCCAGGTACAACGCTGACACCCCAGGTACACCTCTGACACTCCCCAGGTACACTTCTGACACTGCAAGTTACACCTCCGACACTCCCCAGTTACACCCCTGACACTCCTAGGTACACCTTATGACACTCCCCAGGTACACCTCTGACAATCCCAGGCACACCCCTGACACTCCCAGGTACACCTCTCTGACACTCCAAGGCACACCATGACACTCCCAGGTAAACCTCTGACACTTGGTACAACCTGTACACCGACACTCTGCACTCCAGACACCCCAGGTACATGAATGACACTCCCAGGCACACCCCACACCCCACGCACACCTCTGACATCCCCTTGTCGCCACTCTGACACTCCCAGGCACACCTCTGACACCCCAGGCACACCACACCCCAGGCACACCTCTGACACCCCAGGCACACCTCCTGACACCCCACACCCCCACACTCCCTGGACACATCTGACACCCCAGGCACACCTCATACACCTTGTATACCTCTGACACTGCCAGGCACACCTCCACACTCCCCAGGCACACCTCTGACACCCCAGGCACACCTCAGACACTCCCAGTTACACCTCCGACACTCCCAGTTACACCTGAGACACTCCCAGATACACCCTGACACTTCCAGGTACCCCCTGACACTCCCAGGTACATAACAGACACTCTCAGGTACACTTTGACACTCCCAGTTTCACCTCCGACACTCCCAGTTACACCCCTGACACCCCAGGTACACCTCTGACACTCCCAGGCAAACCTCTGACAATCCCAGGCACACCTCTGATACTCCCCAGGTACACCTCTGACACTCCCCAGGCACACCCATGACACTCCCCAGGTACACCTCTGACACCCCAGGCACACCTCTGACACCCCAGGCACACCTGACACTCCCAGGAACACCTCAGACACCCCAGGCACACCTCTGTCACTCCCAGGCACACCCCTGACACTCCCAGGCACACCTGACACCCCTGGCACACATCTGACACCCCGGGACACCCCACACTCCCCATGTATACCTCTGACACTCAGGCACACATCTGACACCCAGGCACACCTCTGACACTCCCCAGGCACACCTCAGACACCCCAGTCACACCTCCGACACTCCCAGCCACACTCTGACACTCCCAGGTACACCCCTGACACCCCCCAGGTGCACCCCCTGACACTCCCAGGCACACCGCTGACACTCCCAGGTACACCTCTGAAACTCCCAGGTACACTTCTGACACTCCCAGTTACACCTGACACTCCAGTTACACCCCTGACACTCCAAGGTACACCTCTGACACTCCCAGGCACCTCTACAATCCCAGGCAAACCTCTCCATACTCCCCAGGTACTCCTCTGCCACCCCAGGCACACCCATGACACTCCCAGGTAACCTCTGACACCCCCAGGTACACCTCTGACACTCTCAGGTACACCTCTGACACTCCCCAGGCACACCCATGACACTCCCTGGTCACACCTCTGACACCCCAGGCATACCTCTGACACCCCAGGTCACACCTCTGACACTCCCAGGCACACCCCAGACACTCCCCAGGCACACCCTGACACTTCCAGGCACACCTCTGACACTTCCAGGTACACCTCTGACACTCCCCAGGCACACCTCTGACACTCCCTGCACACATCTGACACCCCAGGCACAACAACACTCCAGGCACACCTCAGACACCCCAGGCACCTCTGACACCCAGGACAACTCTGACACTCCCAGGTCCACCCCTGACACTCCCAGGCACACTCCTGACACTCCCAGGTACTCCCTGATGCTCCCCAGGAACCTCTGACACTCCCAGGTACACCCATGACACTCCCCAGGCAAACCTCTGACACTCCCAGGTACACTGAATGACACTCCCAGGTACACCTCTGACACTCCCAGGCACACTCTGACACTCCCAGCCACACCTCTGACACTCCCAGGCACACCCTGACACCCCAGGTACACCCATGACACTCCCAGGCACACCTCTTGACACCCAGGCACACCTCTGACACCTGCACACCTCTGACACCCTGGCACACATCTGACACTCCCAGGCACACCATACACTCCCCAGGTAAACCTCAGACACCCCAGGCACACCTCTGACACTCCCAGGACACCTCTGACACTCCCAGGCACACCCCTGACACTCCCAGGCACACCTCTGACACTCCCAGGTACCTCTGATGCTCCCAGGAACCTCTGTCACTCCCCAGGTACACCTCTGACAACTGGCACACCTCTGACAATCCCAGTACACCTCTGACACTTCCAGAACTGACACTTTAGGCACACCTCAACACTCCCAGGCACAACAATGACACTCCCAGGCACACCACTGACACTCCCAGGCACACCTCTGACACTCCCAGGCACACCTCTGAAACGCCCAGTACCACTCTGACACACCCAGGTACCTCTGATGCCCCAGGTACTCCTCTGACACTCCCAGGTACACCTCTGACACTCCCAGGCACACCTCTGACACCCCAGGTACACCTCTGACACCCCAGGCCACCTCTGACACTCCCAGGCACACCTCTGACACTCCAGGTACGCCTCTGATACTCCCAGGCACACCTCTGACACTCCCCAGGCACACCTCTGACACTCTCAGGTACAAGATTGTCACCCCCAGGCACACTTCAGACACTCCCCAGGCACACCTCAGACACTCCTAGCACACCCTGACATTCCCAGGCACTGACACTCTCAGTTACACCTCTGACACCCCAGGCACACCTCTGACACTCAGCACCGCTGTCACTCCCAGGCACACGTCTGACACTTCCAGCCCCACACTACAGGCACACTCTAACACCCCAGGTACGTGAATGACACCCCAGGCACACCACTGACATCTCCCAGGCACACCTCTTGACACTCCCAGGCACACCTCTGACATTCCCAGGCACCTCCCGAAACCCCAGGCACACCTCAAACACTCAGGCATACCTCTGACACTTCCAGGCACACCCCTGACACTCCCAGGCACACCCTCTGACACTCCAGGCACACCTCAGACACTCCTAGTTACACCTCCGACACTCCCAGTTACACACCTCAGACACTCCCAGTTACACCCTGACACTTCCAGGTACCCACCTGACACTCCCAGGTACACCCCTGACACCTCAGGCACACTTTGACACTCCCAGTTTCACCTCCGACACTCCCAAGCCACCCCTGACACTCCCAGGTACACCTCTGACACTCCCAGGTAAACTCCTGACAATCCCAGGCACACTTGATACTCCCAGGCACACCCTGACACTCCCCAGGCACACCCATGACACTCCAGGCACACCTCTGACACTCCCAGGCACACCTCTGACACTCCCAGGCACACCTCTGACACCCCAGGCACACCTCTGATACTCCCAGGCACACCTCCGATACTGCCAGACCCCCTGACACTCCCAGTTCCACCTCTGACACTCCCAGGTACACCTCTGACAATCCCACTGCACACCTCTCATACTCCCAGGCATACCTCTGAGACTCCCAGGCACACCCATGACACTCCCCAGGTACATGAATGACACCCCTGGTACACCACTGACATCTCCCAGGCACACCTCTGACACCCCAGGCACACCTCTGACATTCCCAGGCACACCTGACACCTGCCACGAACACACCCAGGCACACCACTGACATCCCCAGCCACACCTGACACCCCAGGCACACCTGACACTCCAGGCACACCGTGTCCACCCAGGCACACCTCTGACACTCCAGCCCTGACACTAGGCACACTCTGACACTCCCAGGCTAATGAACGACACTGCCAGGACACCACTGACATCTGCACACCTCTGACACCCGCAGCTTGACATCCCAGGTACACCTCTGACACTCCCAGGCACACCTCAGACACTCCCAGTTACACCTCCGACACTCCCAGTTACACCTCCGACACTCCCAGTTACACCCCTGACACTCCCAGGCACACCCCCAAAACTCCCGGGCACACCCCTGACACTCCCAGGTACAACGCTGACACCCCAGGCACACCACACTCCCCAGGTACACTCTGACACTGCAAGTTACACCTCCTGACACCCAGTCACACCCTGACACTCCCTAGGCACACCTATGACACTCCCCAGGCACACCTCTAACAACCTATAAGTACACTCTGACACCCCAGGCACCTCTGACACCTGCTGCACACCCATGACACCCTAAGGCACACCCTCTGACAATCTCAGGCACACTTGACACTCCCCAGTACACCCCAGACACTCCCAGGTACATGAATGACACTCCCAGGCACACCCTGACACTCCCACTGCACACTTCTGACACACTCCCAGTTACACCCTCTGACACTCCCCAGGCACACCTCTGACACTCACAGTGCCACCCATGACACCCCAGGTACACCTCTGACACTCCCCAGGTACACCTCTGACACTCCCAGGCAAGCCACCTCTGACACCCCCTGGG
Source organism: Homarus americanus (assembly GCF_018991925.1). Lineage (NCBI taxonomy): Eukaryota > Metazoa > Arthropoda > Malacostraca > Decapoda > Nephropidae > Homarus > Homarus americanus. The sequence goes on from NW_024718727.1 coordinate 6,108, forward strand.
TACACATCTGACACTCCCCAGGCACACCCTTACACTCCCCATGTATACCTCTGACACCTGAGACACTCCCAGATACACCCTGACACAGGTACCCCTGACACTCCCAGGTACACAACAGACACTACAGGCACACTTTTGACACTCCCAGTTTCACCTCCGACACTCCCAAGTTACACCCCTGACACTCCCAGGCACACCTCTGACACTCCCCAGGTAAACCCTGACAATCCCAGTACACCTCTGATACTCCCAGGCACACCTCTGACACCCAGGCACACCCATGACACCCCAGGCACACCTCTGACACTTGCACACTCTGACACTGGTACACCTCTGACACTCAGGAACACCTCAGACACTCCCACACCTCTGTCACCCCAGGCACACCTCTGACACCCCAGGCACACCTCTGACACTCCCTGGCACACATCTGACACTCCAGGCACACCTCTACACTCCCCATGTATACCTCTGACACAGGTACCACCTCTGACACCCCAGGCACACCCTGACACTCCCCAGGCACACCTCAGACACCCCAGCACACCTCCGACACTCCCAGTTACACCCTGACACTCCCAGGCACACCCCTGACACCCTAGGACCTGACACCCCAGGTACACGCTGACACTCCCCAGGTACACCTCTGACACTCCCAGGCACACTTCTGACACTCCCAGTTACACCTCCGACACTCCCAGTTACACCCTGACACTCCAAGGCACACCTCTGACACTCCCAGGTACACTCTGACAATCCCAGGCACACACCTCCATACTCCCCAGGTACCCTCTGCCACTCCCAGGCACACCCATGACACCCAGGTAAACCTCTGACACTCCCCAGGCACACCTCTGACACCCCCAGGTACACCTCTGACACCCCAGGCACACCCATGACACTCCCCAGGTACACCCTGACACCCCAGGCATACCCTGACACCCCAGGCACACCTCAGACACCTGCACACCAGACACTCCCAGGCACACCTCTGACACCTAGGCACACCTCTGACACTTCCAGGCACACCTCTGACACTCCCAGGCACACCTCTGACATTCCCTGGCACACATCTGACACTCCAGGCACACCAAATACACTCCCCAGGCACACCCCAGACACTCCCAGGTACACCTCTGGCACTCCCAGGACACCTCTGACACTCCCCAGGTCCACCCCTGACACTCCCAGGCACACCCCTGACACTCCCAGGCACTCCTCTGATGCCCCAGGAACCTCTGACACCTGAGGCACACCTCTGACTCCCAGGTACACCCAGACACCCCAGTTACACCTCAGACACCCCCAAGCTCTGACACTCCAGCACACCCCTGACACTTCTAGTTACACCCTGACACTCCCTGGTACACCTCTGACACTTCCAGGTACACCTCTGACACTCCCAGGGACACTTCTGACACTCCCAGTTACACCTCCGACACACTCAGTTACACCCCTGACACTCCCAGGTACACCTTTGACACTCCCATGTACATGAATGACACTCCCAGGTACACCACTGACATCTCCCAGGTACACCTCTGACACTCCCAGGTACACCTCTGACATTCCCAGGTACACCTCCAACACTCCCAGGTACACCACTGACATCTCCCAGTTACACCTCTGACACTCCCAAATACACCGCTGTCACTCCCAGGTACACCTCTGACACTTCCAGCCCTGACACTTCCAGGTACACCTCTAACACTCCCAGGTACATGAATGACACTCCCAGGTACACCACTGACATCTCCCAGGTACACCTCTGACACTCCCAGGTACACCTCTGACATTCCAAGGTACACCTCCGACACTCCCAGGTACACCTCAAACACTCCCAGGTATACCTCTGACACTGCCAGGTACACCTCTGACAATCCCAGGTACACCTCTGACCCTCCCAGGTACGCCTCAGAGACTCCCAGTTACACCTCCGACACTCCCAGTTACACCTCCGACACTCCCAGTTACACCCCTGACACTCCCAGGTACACCCCTAAAACTCCCAGGTACACCCCTCACATTCCTAGGTACAACGCTGACACTCCCAGGTACTCCTCTGACACTCCCAGGTACACTTCTGACACTCCCAGTTACACCCCTGACACTCCTAGGTACACCTTATGACACTCCCAGGTACACCTCTCACAATCCCAGGTACACCTCTGATACTCCCAGGTACTCCTCTGACACTCCCAGGTACAACCATGACACTCCCAGGTAAACCTCTGACACTCCCAGGTACATGAATGACACTCCCAGGTACACTTCTGACACTCCCAAGTACACTTCTGACACTCCCAGTTACACCTCTGACACTCCCAGGTACACGTCTGACACTCCCAGGTACACCCATGACACTCCCAGATACACCTCTGACTCTCCCAGGTACACCTGACACTCCCAGGCACACCCCATACACTCCCAGGTACTCCTCTGTCACTCCCAGGTACACCCCAGACACTACCAGGTATTTCTCTGACGCTCCCAGGTACTTCTCTGATACTCCCAGGTACACCCCAGACACTCCCAGGTAAACCCCAGACACTCCCAGGTACACCTCTGACACTCCCAGGTACACCTCTGACACTCCCAGGGACACCTCTGACACTCCCAGGTACACCTCTGACAATCCCAGGTACACCTTTGACACTCCCAGGTACTCCACTGACATTCTCTGGTACACCTTTGACACTCCCAGGTACACGTCCAACACTCCCAGATACACCTCTGACACACCAGGTACTCCTCTGATGCTCCAGGTACTCCTCTGACACTCCCTGGTACACCTCTGACACTCCCAGGTACACCTCAGATACTCCCAGGTACACCTCTGACACTTCCAGATACGCCTCTGACACTCCCAGGTACACCAATGATTCTACCAGGTACACCTCTGACACTCCCAGGTACACCTCCGATACTCCCAGGTACACCTCCGATACTCCCAGGTACACTTCAGACACTCCCTGGTTCACCTCTGACACTCCCTGTTACACCTCTGACACTCCCAGGTACACCAATGACACACTCAGGTACACCTCTGACACTTCCAGGTACACCCCTGACACTTCCAGGTACACCAATGATACTCCCAGGTACACCGCTGACACTCTCAGGTACACCGCTGACACTGCCAACTATACCTCAGACACTGCCAGGTACACCTCAGACACTCCCAGGTAAAGCTCAGACACTCCCAGTAACACCTCAGACCCTCCCAGGTGCACCTGTGACACTCCCAAGTGCACCTCTGACACTCCAAGGCACACCTCTGACACTCCTAGGTACACCTCCGACACTCCCAGGTACACCTCTGACACTCCCAGGTACATTTCTCACACACCCAGGTACACCTTTGACACTCCCAGGTACAACTCTCATACTCCCAGGTACACCTCTGACACTTCCAGATACACCTCTGACACTCCCAGGTACACCAATCACACTCCCAAGTACAACTCTGACACTCCCAGGTACACCACTGACACTACCAGGTACACCTCTGACACTCCAAGGTACTCCTTTGACGCTGCCAGGTACTACTCTGACACTCCCAGGTACTCCTTTGACGCTGCCAGGTACTCCTCCGACACTCCCAGGAACACCTCTGACACTCCCAGGTACACCTCTGACACTCCCAGGTACACCGCTGACACTCCCAGGTACACCTCAGATACTGCCAGGTACACCTCAGACACTACCAGGTACACCTCAGACACTCCCAGGTGCAGCTCAGACACTCCCAGGTACACCTCAGACACTCCCAGGTACACCTCAGGCACTCCCATGTACACCTCTGACACTTCCAGGTACACCCCTGACACTTCCAGGCACACCCCTGACACTTCCAGGTACACCTCTGACAGTCCCAGGTACACCAATGACCCTCCCAGGTACACCACTGACACTCCCTGGTACACCTTCTGAAACTCCCAGGTACACCAATCACACTCCCAAGTACATCTCTGACACTCCCAGGTACACCACTGACACTACCAGGTACACCTCTGACACTCCCAGGTACTCCTTTGACGCTGCCAGGTACTCCTCCGACACTCCCAGGAACACCTCTGACACTCCCAAGTACACCAATGACACTCCCAGGTACACCTCTCACACTTCCAGGTACACCTCTCACACTCCCTGGTACACCTCTGACACTTCCAGGTACACAAATGACACACTCAGGTACACCTCTGACACTTCCAGGTACACCCCTGACACTTCCAGGTACACCAATGATACTCCCAGGTACACCGCTGACACTCCCAGGTGGCACACCTCTGACACTCCCCAGGCACACCTCTGACACTCCGGTGCACACTCCCCACACTCAGGTACACTTCAAACACTCCAGGTATACCTCTGACACTGCTGCACACCTCTGACACTCCCAGGCACCTCTGACACCCCAGAACACCTCAGACACTCCCAGTTACACCTCCGACACTCCCAGCCACACCTCCGGACACCTCCAGTTACACCCTGACACTCCCAGGTACACCCCTAAACTCCCAGGTACACCCCCTCACATTCCTGAGGCCAACGCTGACACTCCCAGGTACTCCTCTGACACCCCAGGTACACTTCTGACACTCCCAGTTACACCCCTGACACCCCTAGGTACACCTTGCTGACACTCCCCAGGTACACTCTCACAACCCAGGTACAC
>NW_024718728.1:0-21338 GCF_018991925.1 Homarus americanus
AAGTCATTCGATGAGGTTGGAGTGAAGGAGGTGTGGTGGGAGGGGCCTACCGGTGTGTGGTGACTGACCTCACATTCTTCCTTCACTATAATATTACATATCATACATGTATGATTCTCCACATATGAACTCTGGAGGCTTACTGTGAACCATTGTATGATCCATTGTGTGATTTACCAAGGCGTCAATGTTCCCCGTGTGAAGAAACTTCCTGCTGTATGATCATCAGGAATTACACAAATTTCCTCGTGTACGTTTATTTAAGTCTGATCCCTCACATAGATTACGGCATGTTACAAGGGCAGCCAACTAACATGACATAACTAGACAACCACAGAGAAATATAATTAGCCACCTGGCATGACAAACATTTAACAATATAGTCACACAATATTTACAAACCTAACCTAACCTAACACACACTGCCAGGAAGGGTTGGGGAAATCATATCGCGACCTCTTGTCACCCTCTGCTGATTAGCCTGTCGAAAGCCACAACCTTGATTACCAGCAGAGATCTCAACCAATCACGTGGGTTCCTTTACCAGCAGAGATCTTAACCAATCACGAGCGTTCCTTTACCAGCAGAGATCTTAACCAATCACGAGGGTTCCTTTACCAGCAGAGATCTTAACCAATCACGAGCGTTCCTTTACCAGCAGAGATCTTAACCAATCACGAGCGTTCCTTTACCAGCAGAGATCTTAACCAATCACGAGCGTTCCTTTACCAGCAGAGATCTCAACCAATCATGAGGGTTCCTTATATTACCTCATGAGTAACTGCTAACCGCTAGTTCCCATCCTGCTAATGACTGTGTGTATTGTGCACATTAAGCCTATATTCCAACATCTATTTATCATTATTGCCAAGTGAAATTACGTCTAGGAATCTTGTCCACCAATCAGCTCCCGCGCTTACCCAAGTATTGCGACGGTGCCACATAACCGTAAATACAGTCCATATCATTATCTAATATATATATATATATATATCAGGTAATAAGTATATATTCTGTGAAAGAATGAACTTGAACATAGATTAAAAAAACTATAAAAATAAATAAATATATAACTAGTAACAAGTGTGTGGCAACCTGAGTGTGTTGCAGCCTCGATGAGCACGAAAATATTGCATCAGAGGAAATACAGGAAGAAATAAATATAAAATAAACTCGGTCGAAATATTGTTGACATGAAGAGGTGTGTTGAAGGAGGAGGGAGGGCCGAGGGAGGAGGAGGAGAAAAAGAAGGGAGGGAGGGAGGGAGAAGGACGAGGTAGAAGAGGAAAACGAGTGAAGGCGGAGGAAAAAGAGGGAAAGGGGGGAGAAAGGGAGAGGAGTAAATGAAGAGATGTTGAAGGAAGAAGGAGGAGGGAACGACGAAAGAAGCGCAGAACAGAAGGAGAAAAGGGAAGTGGGAACAGGAGGAAAGAGAAGACAGAGAGGAAACTGAGGGGAAGAAATAAGTCAAGGAGGATAAAGACTGAAGGGAGAGAAATGAAAGAACAAGGGAGGAGAGGGAGGAAGGTGAAGGAAGGAACAAGGGAGGAAGGTGAAGGGAGGAAGAAGGGAGGAGAGGGAGGTTGTGGGCGTGTCTGTCTCTCTTGCACCCTTAATGTACGTATTATATTACACACACACACACACACACACAGCGTGAAGGATACCCTCAGCTGCCAGACGTAAGGTGACGGATACCCTCAGCTGCCAGACGTAAGGTGACGGATACCCTCAGCTGCCAGACGTAAGGTGACGGATACCCTCAGCTGCCAGACGTAGGGTGACGGATACCCTCAGCTGCCAGACGTAAGATACCCTCAGCTGCCAGACGTAAGGTGACGGATACCCTCAGCTGCCAGACGTAGGGTGACGGATACCCTCAGCTGCCAGACGTAGGGTGACGGATACCCTCAGCTGCCAGACGTAGGGTGACGGATACCCTCAGCTGCCAGACGTAGGGTGACGGATACCCTTCAGCTGCCAGACGTAGGGTGACGGACACGGAACAGGAACAGTTATCAAAAATGGAAAAGTGTGACGTCACGTTTCCATAGCAACGACCGACTAATGATCTGGCTGAGGTCTAAACAAATCGATTGTGAAGGCGTGTTCTTCAGTGTGTGTGTGTGTGTGTGTGTGTGTGTGTGTGTTCTACAGTGTTTTAGGAGCTCTCCGAACCCATGAAATGAACACCAAATTTGAACCACCAGTTACAACTCTGAACATGTTTCAATTATCTCCCTCTGTCTGTCTCACTTAACTACTATTACAAGACCACACACCTGATGCTACCAGCTGTAGGACAACTAACCTTCTCACATCGCTGCCACACGTATGAAGACATGAAACCTAACCTAACCTCACAATAAACAGGTACGATAATAGATACCTAATAGATTAGGTATCTCAGGTTGCCATATTTATGAGTATTATAGAGAAACTGCAATCGTATTATGGCAATCCATGTTAAGATGTCAGATGAGGAATAATTGTACAGTGGGGGAGTGACGGCCTTTAAATAAGTAAACATCTACTTCTGGACTATACAGAGAGAGAGAGAGAGAGACTATGCTACTAACATGTGTATGAGATAAAGACAGACTACGTTGCCACGCCCATCAACCAAACACAACACAGAGAAGTAGCTGGGGGGTAAGGGGTGGTGGAGAGGAAATAGGGTCATGGGTTTTGTCAGCAAGTTGCATAAAGTGACAGAATGATGAGTGTGTGGGGGGGGGGAAAATTCCCGGTACAATTTATCTGTTTATGGCAAAGCGTGGCAGGTCCCTAATAATGTCAAGTTCCAGGCCATAGGCATTGACAATATTGACGGACATACATTTTAGTGTGATTGTGATGGCTGTACGTCGGTAGTGTCGGCTTCAAGGGGGACGTCGAGAGGTTGGTAGGGGACGTCCTTCTTGGGGTAGATACGTCGTCCACTAGCATGTCCTCATGGTGGTCAATTGATGTGGAGAACTGGAGTGGATGGGCCCCAGGTGCCGGCATGCCAGTGGGGGCAGGTGTGGTTGAAGAAGGCGTTGCTGGAGACAGAGAGGACGCAGAGGGATGTAGCTCGGTAGGCTGGGGGAGAGGTTGAGATGGACGCAGCCTTCGGGGAGGCTTTTCTCCTGCGACAGACGGACGTTTGGGGCATTGTCGTGAGTCGGCATTGTGCCAGCCACCACAATTACAACACCTGGGGTCAACAACATCGCCCACACCACCCCCATTGAGGTGGTCTTTGATTTTTGGGGCACAGACGGAGGAGTTATGGTTACGTGAAAAGAAGCGACATCTGGGACGACCATGTCGGCAGCAGGTGGTGAAGGTGTGACCCCAATGGGAAAAGCAGGCCCGGTGTGATATGGTTCAGCATACAGTGGAGGGAGGACTGGGTGAGCATCAACAGTGGTTGGGCACTCCCTCTCCTTCCATTTAACTATGACAGCCGGCAAGGCCGTGGGTTCGTAACACACGTCTTGCCCGAGGTGCCCACCGTTTCTCTGTGGATGTCGGTCACAAGAGAATAACCCGTTATAGTACATCCTTCTTTCCTCACACATCCAAACTGTGGAATGCTCTGCCTTCTTCTGTGTTTCCATGCTCTTACAATCTGTCTCACTTTAAAAAGCTGGTTTTCCGGCATCTTCGTGATGTACATTAATACAGTATAACTTTTTTTCTATATTTTCAATTTCTTTCCGTTCTTTTTTTTTTCGCCCCCCAGGCTCCGTTGTGGGTCGTTTGACTTGTGCCAGGGTGGGCTAATTCCCGTAAAAAAAAATGCCTCCCCTACCTGGTCTTCCTCCCTAAATGCCACACAACGTAAACACCTAGAAACAGTGCAAAAGAGGGCATGCAAGATTATTCTCTCCCCTTCCTACTCCACATATCAAGAAGCGCTCAACACATTGACCCTTTCGACTCTCACTGACCATCACCACGACCTCATCTGCAAATTTGGTAAGAAGCTTCTGCACCATCCTCGACACCGGCTCCTACTACCACCTGAGATCCCTAGCCCGAGAATTGTTGTTCGACACCACAACCGCATCCAGCCCATACGTGCACGAACTGATCGCTATAAGAACAGCCCAGTCCCAACCATTGTAAAAATTATCAATAACTTGTAATAAACCAGTGTATTCATTCCCAGTAAATACTACTCCTTGCACTGTCACTATGTTGAAATGCCCTGTAGTTTGAGCTTTTCCCCATCTGGTTATTATATATCTTATTTGTATCACTTATGTTATTTGTATATTATTTGTAAATCGAAACCATTCCCCAATTATGTAACTGTATATTTTCAGCCTTCTGGCTGCCAAGCTCTTTCAATAAACCGTTAATTATTATTATTACTTTGTTCTCAGACCCCATGGGATGATAAGCCATGGCACTGTGGTCAGTGGCCAAGGCCCTTTACAGACCTCAATACTCAGGGGCCAATCATATACATTAACCACCACCAAGAGGACTCCCAGCTACACCAGGTGAGAAAAAACGACTCCCAGCTACACCAGGTGAGAAAAGACGACTCCCAGCTACACCAGGTGAGAAAAGACGACTCCCAGCTACACCAGGTGAGAAAAGACGACTCCCAGCTACACCAGGTGAGAAAAGACGACTCCTAGCTACACCAGGTGACTGTGATATAGGTGTGCAGAAAGGAAATCCCGGTCATATTTACAATCAGTGTATAATTACAGGATAGAGTAGTTGTGAGTATAGGATAAGGTTCAGGAGTTCACGTGTGTGTGTCGAGACGCCTCAGTGATATGGTTGTGTCACACCTCACTCACCATCATACAGAAACGGATTAGCAGTTTTCTTCTCAATCTTCGGGAAGTTTGTGACAATAGTTGAAGGAGTGGTTCTGTGTACACCAAATTCTCTCATTACAACAACGTAAGTCAGTCCTTCAGTATAGGAATCTAGAATGCGTTTACGGTCCTGTTGAATCACGTGTTGATAAGTCATCCCGGCGTTAACTGTGGCAGCCAAGTAGATACTGCGTCTGATATAACGTTTGGTCCTACGCATCAGCTTGGGATTGCAGGATGTGACCAGATTACAGTTCTATCATTGAACCTCAGCTTACGTAGATCGATGATTGTTGGATGATGAGTATGGGCCGACACTATGGCACCTACAGTAGGTCAATGCAGGGGACATTGTCAAAATTGATAATATCCCCTGAGACACAGCAGAGGTATTTTCCACATTTTTTTGCTAAGTTTGAACACTTGACTGATGTTGTGCGGTGTAGCCCTGTGGTTGAGTGTGTTCTCTGGCAGAAGAGATGGGGGTATTATTGCCAGTATATGGAGAGCTAGTGAGGCTAGGGAAGTGCGACTACTATTCTTTTTTTTTTTTAAGAATGGCCTCCAGCCTCCCCCAATAGCCACACCTTCGCTGCCATTTTATTACCTTAAAATTAAATATCCTAATACATAAGTAGCTATCCTAGCTGTGTTGAGTTAGTTGAGCCGCATATCTATGGGGCATTCAGTAACTGTTGCCTCAGTCAATATCTGCAACTGTTGTCGGATTGGGGCCGATGCTTTCGTTCCCCTGAGGCAGAACAAAGCAGACTTAAGGAGAGAGAAGGACAGTCGACATCTCATCCAGGCTGTAACATAACTTCTGTTCGGATAGCACCTCCACGAGTCTGGGTAGAAGCATCTTGCACTTGGTCCCATCCCACCAGAGGTTGTGAACACCAGTGGAATGAAGCTGCCTTGATCAACGTTCTGAATTCTCTCCCCGTATGCCTTTATCCTGTTCTTATTGTCAGTCTCGTTCCTCGAGAGCTAAGTTACAGCGACATGTGGCCATGGGATAAAAAATCCTGATGTCGAAGAAGGCTCGCTGTCCTCGCGTCCAGAATCCTCGAGCACTGACGTCAACACGGGCTTCGTGAGATCCCTTACTTCGTCATGCCTCATGCATATGAAGCCCCCTTTCTTGCACACCATGGCGTGATCGACGTCATAGGAAGAGCCAAACACGCATTGGGAGGGCAAACCTTCTACTGGCCTACCGTACCTTAGAGCAATGGCATCTGTGAATTCTTGTTTATTGAAACTGAAACCATTTGCCTTTATCGGTAACGAAGTTAACCAGTTCGAGGTGCCCACCTGCGCTATAGCTACTTTTTTTTTCAAATTCTCTGGTATTTGCAGCATCAGTTGCTGCTACTACTACTACTGCTACTACTACTACTACTACTACCACCACTACTACTAATACACACATACACACTTATATAAGAGTATTTAATAAATCAGCAATGAAGATATTTTCTTTTGGCAGCCGCTTCTACCTAAAAATTCAATTAATTACTTATAAAAAGACGGTAGCAGGTCCAGTACACTTACACATTTACACCCAGCCAATACACATTACACCTCCGCTACTACAGTACACACATACTTAAAGTGAATGCTCGTGCTCACGATGTTAAAATATTCATAATAATATTTTTGTGTTGTATCATTTTCCGCCATTTTTCCCGCGCAATTCTACCTCTCGATCAGCTGACTATTCAAAATATTTACACTTTGTACCAGCTGATGTTCGCCATGTTGCTCCCTCCGTCCGGACACTTACCCGTGACCTAAACTTCGTCTTTACAAACAAAACCTTTTTACTATTAAAATCCCTAAAAGATGAGATAAATAGAAAAACTAAAATTAATATAATACACATAAATAATCTAATAAAAAAATTACAAATAAAGAACTTAGAGATATCTATCAATTACAGATAAAAAGTAAATATGTCCCCAGTATCTGAAGACTTGCCAACTTTAAGGCTTCCGGATCAGCTCCACTCCAAAGGCTTCCTACGCCATTACATGATTAGGTCGTAGTCCCCGCCGAAAAAACTTTGTACCTGTTATTTTTCCTCTCACCTCCCTCTGTATGTCTGTCTGTCGATTCGCGAGTAAAAATCATGTAAAGTATGTGTGTATTAACGTAAGAATGTATGAATAAGTATACAGCATGTACGCTAACCAGACTTTTCCTTTTGAGCCATGTTAGAGTGTGTGTGTGTGTGTGTGTGTTCTGTACTCCTGAGTCCAACGGCCTTCGCAGCGATCACTGTGACTGAGGACATGTTCATTTAGGAAGATACAGTACAGGTAGAGTATACCTAACCTAACCGAAAATAAGCTAACCTAACCTAACCAAACCTAAAATAACCTAACCTAACCTAACCTAACCTAACCTAACCTAAAATAACCTAACCTAACCTAACCTAACCTTACCTAACCTTAACTAAGCTAACCTAATTCTTCAACATAAGACGACTCCAGGCAAGAACAAGGTGTCGGCAGCTTCCATCACTGAACTTCAGTATGCAGACGACCTCACACTCGTCGCTCACACTGAATGCGACCTACAGGAGATCCTGAACACATACGCAGATGCATATACACACTTCGGCCTTGAGGTGAATGTACGCAAGGCTCAGATTCTCTTTCAGCCTGCCCCTGGTTCAGACACACCTCCACCATCCATCCAGCTTAACGGTAATACCCTCTCTAATGTTACCCACTTTGGCCTTTGGCATGACTCCGCACCCGTGTCTTCAGTTGTAGGGAGCTGAAATTATCTACAAAGTTTCACGTATATCGAGCAGTGGTCCTCCCCACCCTGCTGTATGGCGGCGAGACATGGGTCACATACAGGAGGCACCTCAAGGCACTTGAAAACTTTCAACGACGAAGTCTACGTTCTATCATCCGAGTTCGCTGGGAAGACAAGAGAACACATGCCAGTATTCTTGCTGACACCAACTGTAGGAGCATCGAGGCTACCATTATTCATGAACAACTACGTTGGTCTGGCCATGTTACCCGCATGGACGACAGTAGACTGCCAAAGCAGCTACTTTACAGTCACCTAACGAATAGTAAACGTAACGCCGGCGGGCAACTGAAAAGGTATAAGGATAGTCTTAAGACAAACCTGAAAAAGTGCCAAATCGACCACCTCACCTGGGAGACGATTACTCCACATCGTAACGCTTGGAGGAGCACCACACGAGAAGGTGTCAATAGTTTCGAGTTAGCCACACTGCATACCTTAGCAGACCAGCGCTAGAAAGACACTGCCGTCGCCCCTCCCGCACTAGATTTAGCCCTCCACACATGCAACATCTGTGGACGACCCTGCCGGTCCCGTATCGGTCTTTTTAGTCACCTCAGAGCTGACGAACGAAGTGTGGGCGCCTGTATGAGGTGAGGAGGGAGTGAAGGGGTGTGGGCGCCTGTATGAGGTGGGGAGGGAAGGGGTGTGGGAGCCTGTATGAGGTGGGGAGGGAGGGAAGGGGTGTGGGCGCCTGTATGAGGTGGGGAGGGAAGGGGTGTGGGAGCCTGCATGAGGTGGGGAGGGAGGAAAGGGGTGTGGGTTCAGCTCCCATAGCTGTACCAACAATGTCCGCTGAGTTTACTTGGCGCTGCCTTTACTCTCTTACCCTTCCTCTCTCTCTATCCTTCCCTTTCTCTACTCTTCCCTCACCCTTCCTTCCTTTCCTCCCTAAACCTTTCCATCACCCCTCCCACCCCCATGATATAACTATACGATATATCAGTGTTATCCATATATGCTCTACATTAAACTATACACCTATATTATAACCTCGTAAATTGATATACAATAGCTAATATTTTTTTCTACAAACAAATTTACCACATGTACAGGTATTTTATATTTCTAATTAACAACAAATTTCTACAAAAAAAAAAAATCCAACAAAAAATATCAGATTTGTTAAACCACAGGAAGGTCTTCAAAACCTAACTTAACCCCGCACGTGTACAACTAAACCTTAACGGTATAACAACATAACCTTTCATGTACGATAGAGTATCACGGTTCACCTATACAACTGAGTCTCGTATGCGCGGCAGTGTAACCTTTCATGTACGATAGAGTATCACGGTTCACCTATACAACTGAGTCTCGTATGCGCGGCAGTGTAAACAAACGTCACCTGGGTTTACAGGTGGTGGTTTAATATCCAGGTTAGGGTTCATACCGGCATGTGTTGCGTGTTGATTTAAGGTGTACCTGGGGAAGATAGGTGTAGGGGGGAGAGGGGAGAAGTGGCACACCTGGTAGTATAAATCTGTTCGTAACGTACCGTCTAGCCTGCATTGTGAAATTTACGGATCTCTCTCTCTCTCTCTCTCTCTCTCTCTCTCTCTCTCTCCTATTTACCTCGAAACACATCCTTAGCATCAATACAAGCATCAATAACGCCATTTAACAACAGTAATTCCAGATAACATTCGCACTGATACAGATCCACTACAACAATAACAATGAGATTCTAAGTTAGAACAGATTCCCTTAACTAAAATATACAATAATCCTTAACATTTCGTTCCGGTACTTTATGTTACGTATAATGTTGAAGCTAATGACAGAGAGAGAGAGAGAGAGAGAGAGAGAGAGAGAGAGAGAGAGAGGGGGGGGCAACACAGGAATTTCAAAGTGTAAACATTGAACACTGAGATACAGGTACCACTGTAAATAAAACTACTTCAAGGTGTTACTACTACTACTACTAGTGATAACTTTTTTTTAATAGAATGGCCTCCATCCTCCCCCAAAAGCCATACCTTCGCGCCCATTTTATTACCTTAATATTAAATATCCTAATACATAAGTAGCTATCCTAGCTGTGTTGAGTTAGTTGAGCCGCAGATTTATGCGGCATTCAGTGACTGTAGCCTCATAGTCAATATCTGCAACTGTTGTCGGCTTTGGAGCCGATGCTCTCGTTCCCCTGAGGCAGAGCAAAGCCGACCCAAGGAGAGAGAAGGGCAGTCGACATCTCACCCAGGCTGTAACATAACTTCTGGGCTGCTGCTTCTGTTTGGATACCACTTCCGCGAGTCTGGCGTAGAAGCATCTTGCACTTGGTCCCATCCCACCAGAGGCTGTGAACACTAGAGGAGTGAAGCTGCCTTGATCAACGTTCTGAAATCTCTCCCCTATATCCTTATCTTGTCGTTCTAATAATAATAATAATAATAATAATAATAAACGGTTTATTAATAGAGTTGCAGCCGGTGGCTGAAAATATACAGACTTACATTTGATTTAGACATAATGATATAATATGCATTGAATACATTTACAGGGCTGTGCAGTACATAAATCAGGAGTTGTGCAGCATCGAGAGCTAAGTTACGGTGACATGCGGCCATGGGATCAAAAATCCTGATGTCGAAGAAGGCTCGCTGTCCCCGCGTCCAGAATCCTCGAGCACTGATGTCAACACGGGCTTCGTTGGATGTGTTTGAAGTCCTATGTTGTAAAATCTCACCATCCAATGGGAGGAGGGTCGGTTGACGTCATAACAGCAGGTATAAAGGCAGTAATAATGATCATCACTTATTATAAACACTGTGACATCACAACCACAAATTTAGACGAGATAATAACGATTGCCACTTACTATAAACACGACATCATGACCACAATTATAGACGAAGTAATAAAAACCATCCCTAATTATAAATATGACGTCACAACAAGTATAGACGAAGTAATAACATTCGTCACTAATTATAAATATTATGACGTCACAACAAGTATAGACGAAGTAATAACATTCGTCACTAATTATAAATATTATGACGTCACAACAAGTATAGACGAAGTAATAACATTCGTCACTAATTATAAATATTATGACGTCACAACAAGTATAGACGAAGTAATAACATTCGTCACTAATTATAAATATTATGACGTCACAACAAGTATAGACGAAGTAATTACAATCATCACTTACTACAAACATTATGCCGTTACGAAAATTATTAGACGGGCACGATTATGATTTGGTATACCTCGACTGGAGCAAAACCTTCGACAGAGTCCCCCACGAAAGACTAATATGAAAAGTGGAGGCTCCTGGAAGTGGAAGAGACATTCTAAAGTGGATGAGGGCGTGGTTACAGGACAGGGAACAGCGAGTAAGCATTAACGTCACTAAATCCGTTTGGGGTAACATCACTAGTGGAGTACCCCAAGGCTCAGTACTTGGGCCATTACTATTTGTTATGTACATAAAAGACATAGATATAGGCGTAGACAAGAACATAAATAAATTTGTTGATGACACTAAAATAGGGCTCTGCAAAACAACAGGAAGATCTAAAAAAAAATTTGAATGGTCTGAAAAATGGCAGATGAAATTTAATGTAGATAGATGTAAAGTACCTAGTCTAGGAGATGTAAACAGAGAATACAGATACCAGATGAACAACGTTGTTATAGAGAAATACGACTGAGAGAAAGATTTAGGAGTAATGATAAGTAGGAATCTTAAACCAGGTCAACAATGTGTATTTGCTCGAAACGAGGCTAACAAAATACTTGGGCTCATACAAAAGAGAGTTAGTTACAAGACTAGCGAGGTCATCTTCAAGCTATACCCTGAGCTTGTGCGACCTCACTTGGATTATGCAGATCAGTTCTGGTCACCGTACTACAGAATGGACATAGAATCCCTAGAAAGAATTCAGAGGAGAATGACAAGACTAATCCCAGGCATTAGGAACCTTGAGTACAGAGACAGGTTAAAGCATCTTAATCTGCACTCCCTCGAGAGACGTCGAGTGAGGGGCGATATGATAGAGGTGTTATAAATGGAAGTCAGGGCTAAACAAAGGTGATATAACAAAGGTGCTCAAACTATCCAACCAGGAGCGAACTCGTAGCAATGGTTTTAAATTAGACAAATTTAGATTTAGGCGCGAGATAGGTAAACACTGGTTTGGAAATAGAGTAGTGGATGAGTGGAACAAGTTACCAAACATCATCATTAACTCGACCAGGCTGGGTAGCTTCAAACATAGGTTGGGTGGATATATGAGCGATCGGGGTTGGGTGTAAACAGGACTGCCCAGTATGGCTGATCGTCACTTGTTACCCTTCAACATGTCAATAGAATACTGTTATGTAGCACCGCATATATTTTGATTTAGAGGTAATTATCATAACTGTTCAGAGGTAATTACACTGCTTGTTCAACAAGTAGGGTTACCTATACAGTATATACAATACATAAAATAAAGAAGTCTATCTGTTTGTGTGTCTGCACGAGAATCTGGGAAACTACTTTACCGATCTGGACCAAACTTGGCATGGATAGCAAGTGTCATGTGGGGATCTCAAAAAAACTCCAACCAACCCGATCCGACACAACCAACCCGACCCGACCCGACCCGACACGCCTGAGAAAACGAGAGAGAGAGAGATTAACATAGAAAAGTCGTATTCCCTCCTATGATTGACAGCTATTTTGATCCTTAGGTTCTCTTTCATTATGGGTTACTTTTCTCTGCATCTAACCCCCATCCGTTACACCACACAGAGGTTGAAAAGTCGTATCCCATCCCACGTATTATAGCAATTTTATCCTTATATATACTACACGGTCACTACAACAACCGTACTACACGGTCACTACAACACCCGTACTACACATTCACTACAACAACCGTACTACACGGTCACTACAACACCGGTACTACACATTCACTACAACAACCGTACTACACGGTCACTACAACACCCGTACTACACATTCACTACAACAACCGTACTACACGGTCACTACAACACCCGTACTACACATTCACTACAACAACCGTACTACACGTCACTACAACACCCATTCACTACAACAACCGTACTACACGGTCACTACAACACCCGTACTACACATTCACTACAACAACCGTACTACACGGTCACTACAACACCCGTACTACACATTCACCGTACTACACGGTCACTACAACACCCGTACCACACATTCACTACAACAACCGTACTACACGGTCACTACAACACCCGTACTACACATTCACTACAACAACCGTACTACACGGTCACTACAACACCCGTACTACACATTCACTACAACAACCGTACTACACGGTCACTACAACACCCGTACTACACATTCACTACAACAACCGTACTACACGGTCACTACAACACCCGTACTACACATTCACTACAACAACCGTACTACACGGTCACTACAACACCCGTACTACACATTCACTACAACAACCGTACTACACGGTCACTACAACACCCGTACTACACATTCACTACAACAACCGTACTACACGGTCACTACAACACCCGTACTACACATTCACTACAACATCCGTACTACACGGTCACTACAACACCAGTACTACACGTTCACTACAACACCCGTACTACACATTCACTACAACATCCGTACTACACATTCACTACAACATCCGTACTACACATTCACTACAACAACCGTACTACATATTCACTACAACAACCGTACTACACGGTCACTACGACACCAGTACTACACGTTCACTACAACACCCGTACTACACGGTCACTACAACACCAGTACTACACGTTCATTTACAACACCAGTACTACACGTTCACTACAACAACAGTACTACACGGTCACTACAACACCAGTACTACACGTTCATTACAACATCCGTACTACACATTCACTACAACATCCGTACTACACATTCACTACAACAACCGTACTATACATTCACTACAACAACCGTACTACACGGTCATAACACCCGTACTACACGTTCACTACAACACCAGTACTACACGGTCACTACAACAACAGTACTACACGTTCACGACAACACCCGTACGACACGTTCACTACACCATCTGTACTACACGTTCACTACAACACCCGTACTACACGGTCACTACAACACCAGTACTACACGGTCACTACAAAAACAGTACTACACGTTCATTACAACACCCGTACGACACGTTCACTACACCACCTGTACTACACGTTCACTACACCACCCGTACGACACGTTCACTACAACAACAGTACTACACGGTCACTACAACAACAGTACTACACGGTCACTACACCACCTGTACCAATATCACTACAACACCCGTACTGCACGGTCACTACAACACCCGTACACACGGTCACTACACCACCTGTACTACACTTTCACTACAACACCCGTACTACACGGCCTACCACAACACCAGTACTACACGGTCACTACAACAACAGTACTACACGTTCACTACAACACCCGTACTACGGTCACTAACCACCTGTACTACACGTTCACTAACACCCGTATTACACGGTCACTACAACACCAATTCACACGGTCACTACAACACCCGTACTACACATTCACTACAACAACCGTACTACACGGTCACTACAACACCCGTACTACACATTCACTACAACAACCGTACTACACGATCACTACAACACCCGTACTACACATTCACTACAACAACCGTACTACACGGTCACTACAACACCCGTACTACACATTCACTACAACAACCGTACTACACGGTCACTACAACACCAGTACTACACGTTCACTACAACACCCGTACTACACGTTCACTACAACAACCGTACTATACATTCACTACAACAACCGTACTACACGGTCATAACACCCGTACTACACGTTCACTACAACACCAGTACTACACGGTCACTACAACAACAGTACTAAACGTTCACTACAACACCCGTACGACACGTTCACTACACCATCTGTACTACACGTTCACTACAACACCCGTACTACACGGTCACTACAACACCAGTACTACACGGTCACTACAAAAACAGTACTACACGTTCAGTACAACACCCGTACGACACGTTCACTACACCACCTGTACTACACGTTCACTACACCACCCGTACGACACGTTCACTACAACAACAGTACTACACGGTCACTACAACAACAGTACTACACGGTCACTACACCACCTGTACTACACGTTCACTACAACACCCGTACTGCACGGTCACTACAACACCCGTACTACACGGTCACTACACCACCTGTACTACACTTTCACTACAACACCCGTACTACACGGTCACTACAACACCAGTACTACACGGTCACTACAACAACAGTACTACACGTTCACTACAACACCGGTACTACACGGTCACTACACCACCTGTACTGCACGTTCACTACAACACCCGTATTACACGGTCACTACAACACCAGTACTACACGGTCACTACAACAACAGTACTACACGGTCACTACAACCACAGTACTACACGTTCACTGCAACACCCGTAGTACACGGTCACAACACCAGTACTAAACGGTCACTACACCAACAGTACTACACGTTCACTACAACACCCGTATTACACGGTCACTACACCACCTGTACTACACATTCACTACAACACCCGTACTACACGTTCAATACAACACCCGTACTACACGGTCACTACAACACCCGTACTACACGTTCACTACAACACCCGTACTACACGGTCACTACAACACCAGTACTACACGTTTACTACAACACCCGTACTACACGGTCACTACACCACCTGTACTACACGGTCACTACAACACCAGTACTACACGGTCACTACAACCACAGTACTACACGTTCACTGCAACACCCGTACTACACGGTCACTACAACACCAGTACTACACGGTCACTACACCAACAGTACTACACGTTCACTACAAAACCCGTACTACACGGTCACTACACGTTCACTACAATACCCGTACTACACGGTCACTACAACACCAGTACTACACGGTCACTACACCAACAGTACTACACGTTCACTACAACACCCGTACTACACGGTCACTACACCACCTACGCTACACGTTCACTGCAACACCAGTACTACACGGTCACTACACCACCTGTACTACACGTTCACTACAACACCCGTACTACACGGTCACTACAACACCAGTACAACACGGTCACTACAACAACAGTACTACACGTTCGCACTACAACACCCGTACTACACGGTCACTACAACACCAGTACTACACGGTCACTACAACCTGCAGTACTACACGTTCACTGCAACACCCGTACTACACGGTCACTACACGTTCACCACAATTCCCGTACTACACGGTCACTACAACACCAGTACTACACGGTCACTACACCAACAGTACTACACGTTCACTTTCAAAACCCGTACTACACGGTCACTACACGTTCACTACAACACCCGTACTACACTGTCACTACAATACCAGTACTACACCGTCACTACAACAACAGTACTACACGTTCACTACAACACCCGTACTACACGGTCACTACACCACCTGTACTACACGTTCACTACAACACCAGTACTACACGGTCACTACACCACCTGTACTACACGTTCACTACAACACCCGTACTACACGGTCACTACAACACCAGTACAACACGGTCACTACAACAATAGTACTACACGTTCACTACAACACCCGTACTACACGGTCACTACAACACCAGTACTACACGGTCACTACAACAACAGTACTACACGTTCACTACAACACCCATACTATCACGGTCACTACACCACCTGTACTACACGTTCACTACAACACCAGTACTACACGGTCACTACACCACCTGTACTACACGTTCACTGCAACACCCGTACTACACGGTCACTAGAACACCAGTACTACACGGTCACTACAACGACAGTACTACACGTTCTTCAACACCCGTACTACACGGTCACTACACCACCTGTACTACACGGTCACTACAACACCAGCACTACACGTTCACTACAACACCAGTACTACACGGTCACTACAACACCAGTACTACACGTTCACTACAACACCAGTACTACACGGTCACTACACCACCTGTACTACACGGTCACTACAACACCAGTACTACACGGTCACTACAACACCAGTACTACACGTTCACTACAACACCAGTACTACACGGTCACTACAACACCAGTACTACACGTTCACTACAACACCAGTACTACATCTTCACCACAACATCATTATTATTTCTCCCTAATATAATAAGAGCTAAAAATAATAATAATGGTTGTCCCTCGTGTAACGAGGATGGCCGACCTGCCAGTTAGGCCCAGGGCCTAACTATTACTATTATCACGGAACACCATCCGCAAATCGATTAATATTCAGGTTCCCAATTACTGCTGAGTAGACAGAGGCAAATGGCGTAAAGAAACTTGCCCATAGTTTCACTTTTCTCTGGGGTCAAACCAGGGTCCGCTTGCTGGCGAGGCGAGCATGCTTACTATTGCATCCCAGGTCGCCAATAAGAGCTACACCATTTGACACAGGGACAGTCCCTAAAGATGGTTGGCCTAAACCTGGTGTTTCCTTGCTTCTCTCATGGACAGTTCTATGTTGGATACTCCAGAGTGGGAACTGGCAAAAATCTGTACATACTTGCTGCTAATGGCAAAGCCAAAAATGCGGTCTACCTTAATGCACTATAGTGAGACAATGTGGAGCCTCCCGGACGGTGGCGTCCTACCGTGGCCTAGCGAAAGAGCGATTCCGTTAGTGTATATATATATATATATATATATATATATATATATATATATATATATATATATATATATATATATATATATATATGCAAGTAAATCACTGTAGGTGCGCGTGATCTAGGTATATGCTGATAACCACAAGGAAAGAAGAAAACACGAAGTTCCCAAGCGCTTTCGTGTAATTCATATCTTCAGGGGTGAGTACAGACTAAAGAGAAATACAAACCAAGGTGTATAATGTATATATACAGAGGAGGGTGAGACCAGCTCCACAATGGTCAGGTATTAGGTAATGACCCTACTAATCTTTAAATAGCACACGACGGTTGGTGGTCAGGTCAGATGGTCGGGTGACCCGATCTTCTGTCGTGTTTTCTTCTTTCCTTGTGGTTATCAGCATATATATAGTATATATATATATAAATATATATATATATATATATATATATATATATATATATATTTATATATATATTTATATATATATATATATATATATATATATATATATATATATATTATATATTAATTGATAATATGTATGTTGTAAATAAATCAGTCTAATTTTGTGTGGTTGTTTAGTACAATAGTACCATAATTGAAAACATGGTATCAGCACTGTTGGGCACTGGTCAGCCGGTGGAGACGGTGGCAGAAGTTGACGTGCCTGGCTGGTGTGAGGCTGTAGTTCAGTTGGTCTGGACTCAGGATATTATTGTGGAGATAAGTGGTGTATACTTTTGTACTGCTCAAGTGCATATTAAGGCTGATGTGAGGGCTTAGGTTAATTTAGGCTGTGGCTATCAGTATTTCATTGTCTTTCCTTTACATGTTCCTTGTATATACGTTCTTTAATTATATTATACTAATTTATACAGTGTATGATTTCTCCTCACTATAAAACCCATTTAGTTTGAGTTAATGAGGCTTATTATTAAGAACCTGGGGAAGGTAATACGAATTGTTATAAGGTTTACTCTGCTTATAGATGTGACCAGTAGTGGTAGGGGTGTTTCTCTATGCTATCACGATTAAGCCTCACCTCTTATTTTGACTAGTGGCAGAATCTTGATAAAGAGGAGTGATGGCATAACAATATAATGATTCCTTCGCTTTATTGGTCACATAAACACGGCATAAAATACACTGGACTCGTGGAAGATCAGTTTTGTAATAGACTAAAAAAATTAAATGTTCCATTTAAATATTTTCATCACGTACCACACAATGAAATGTTTCCCAATACTCCTGGGGGAAAAAAGTTCCCTATTAGTGTTTTCCCTTAATTTTCACCAGCTGCCAGTGTTTTTTGGTCCTAATTTACATCAGCTGCCTCTTATGACACTATTCTTTGCGGCTCATGTTTCATTAAGACTATCACACACACACACACACACACACACACATGAAAAACGAAATCAATGGCCCCTTCAGAGTAGTTGGAGGCGGTATCTACAAAACCGTAAAATCAGGTTAAAAAATAAAATCGAATTAAAACTCCAGAGTCATAGTACTTGTGACATCCATTGCTTGTAGGGCGATGAATACTTAAGACACGGGGGCAGGGGGGGGGGGCTGAGGAGTGACACACTGCTGGTGATATCGTGGCTCTGTGCTTTCGTGAATGGAGCGCCCACAAAGCAGCTTTCGTTGCACGCGAAACTGGAGCCATTTCTCTCAGCACCGTGGTCAGACAAGAGCCGTAGATAGATAGAGTTCGGCCAACTGGGTGTCCTGTTGTTACTCAGCGGGTGGGAAGTCTGGGACGCATATTTCCAAAAGGTATACGCCCTCAGCACTACCACCCTCACCCATTCAGCGACACAGCCAGTCACGGCCCACCTTGCACGCTGGCAGGTGTCAAGTTGCACATTTCTAAGTCAAATATTCTGCCTTACAATGAAGAATAGTTTACATACGTGTACACAGAGTGTATCAGAGAGAAAAGTCTCTATCTCTCTCTCTCTCTCTCTGGCTGAGGGTAAGGGTGCTGAACATATACATTAGGAAAATATTCATGAGAGGAAACTGGCAGTTGCGACCTGCTGTTCTCGTGCTGTCTCCCACATAATGATTGGATTTATAATTAATATATATCTCATTATACGGATAAACCTTTATTAATGAGAGGGTCCTCATATTATTACCAAATTGATCGCTATATATCCAGTGCTGTGTATTACCGCGGTAAATACTACTGTAAATCATTATTAATCACTAAGTCACGACTGCAAACTTTTATAAAATATAACTTTAAGTAGAATACAGTTTACAATAGACAGTGTGTTATCTGAAGAGCAAAGTGGATTTAGAAAGGGAAAAGGAATTAGAGAAGCTACATTTGGTTTGAGAATTTTGAGTGAAACGGCTTTAGAGATCCAAATATATTTATACATCTGCTCTGTTGGTTTAGCAAAAGGTTTTGATAAGGTGAAGCACAATAAACTTAAAGAGATCTTGGAAAAAAGGAATTAATGAAGGAGATATTAGGTTTTAAAGAATCTTTACTGGCAACAGGAGGCTACAGTGTTGGTAAATAATGAACTTACTAATTGGTTCACAGTCAGACAGGGAGTAAGATAAGGCTGTGTTCTATCTTCAACATTGTATAATATATATTCAGAATTCTTAGAGAGAAGTTGTAAGTGATAATAAGCTAAAAGTTAATGGTACAATAATATCATAATACACGAGAGGAAAGGGATAAAGGAGTTAGTGTGATAAGGCGGGAACCTTCGTGAACATAAGCGGTTGACAGCTTTGTCGGCTGTCCTTGGTCAGGTTGCCTAAGTTGAGGCCCTCAGGTTAGTCTGTGCAGCAACACACCAAAAATTATCGGCACCACAACTGATATAAGGAAAATTCCCATCAGTGCTATAATCCGATTCCTTGTAACATTGGGTTCTTTTTCTCCACTGAGGAGAAGTGATGACTTTTCGGGGAAGGCTGGCGGCGGAAACTTGAACCAGCAATTAACATTCGATCGTGGCGAACTGGGGGAGAGGATTAGATTCTTTGGGAGGGATGGTACCACAGTGGGGGAGAGTGGTACATTCTTTGGGAGGGATGGTAACACAGTGGGGAAGAATGGTACAATCTTTGGGAGGGATGGTACCACAGTGGGGGAGAGTAGTACATTCTTTGGGAGGGATGGTACATCAGTGGGGAAGAATGGTACAATCTTTGGGAGGGATGGTACCACAGTGGGGGAGAGTGGTACATTCTTTGGGAGGGATGGTGCCACAGTGGGGGAGAGTGGTACATTCTTTGGGAGGGATGGTACCACAGTGGGGGAGAGGAATAGATTCTCTCGGAGGGATGCTACCACAGTGGGGGAGAGTGGTACAATTTTTAGGTGGGATGGTACCACAATGGGGGAGAGTGGTACATTCTTTGGTAGGGATGGTGCCACAGTGGGGGAGAGTGGCACATTCTTTGGGAGGGATGGTACCACAGTGGGGGAGAGTGGTACATTCTTTGGGAGGGATGGTAACACAGTGGGGAAGAATGGTACAATCTTTGGGAGGGATGGTACCACAGTGGGGGAGAGTAGTACATTCTTTGGGAGGGATGGTACATCAGTGGGGAAGAATGGTACAATCTTTGGGAGGGATGGTACCACAGTGGGGGAGAGTGGTACATTCTTTGGGAGGGATGGTGCCACAGTGGGGGAGAGTGGTACATTCTTTGGGAGGGATGGTACCACAGTGGGGGAGAGGAATAGATTCTCTCGGAGGGATGCTACCACAGTGGGGGAGAGTGGTACAATTTTTAGGTGGGATGGTACCACAATGGGGGAGAGTGGTACATTCTTTGGTAGGGATGGTGCCACAGTGGGGGAGAGTGGCACATTCTTTGGGAGGGATGGTACCACAGTGGGGGAGAGTGGTACATTCTTTGGGAG
>NW_024718729.1:0-5703 GCF_018991925.1 Homarus americanus
AGTATCGGAGGTGTACCTGGGAGTGTCAGAGGTGTATCAGGAAGTGTCAGAGGTGTATCTGGAAGTGTCAGAGGTGTACCTGGGAGTGTCAGAGGTGTATCAGGAAGTGTCAGAGGTGTATCTGGAAGTGTCAGAGGTGTACCTGGGAGTATGAGAGGTGTACCTGGGAGTGTCAAAGGTGTACCTGGGTGTGTGAGAAGTGTACCTAGGAGTGTCAGAGGTGTACCTGGGATTGTCGGAGGTGTACCTAGGAGTGTAAGAAGTGTGCCTGGGAGTGTCAGAGGTGCACTTGGGAGTGTCACAGGTGCACCTGGGAGTGTCTGAGGTGTTACTGGCATTGTCTGAGGTGTACCAGGCAGTGTCAGCGGTGTACCTGGGAATGTCAGCGGTGTACCTGGGAGTATCATTGGTGTACCTGGAAGTGTCAGGGGTGTGCCTGGAAGTGTCAGAGGTGTACCTGAGTGTGTCATTGGTGTACCTGGGAGTGTCAGAGGTGTACCAGGGAGTGTCAGAGGTGTACCTGGGAGTGTCATTGGTGTACCTGGGAGTGTCAGGGGTGTACCTGGAAGTGTCAGTGGTGTACCTGAAAGTGTCAGAGATGTACCTGGGAGTGTCAGAGGTGTACCTGGGAGTGTCAGAGGTGTTCCTGAGCGTGTCAGAGGTGTACCTGGGAGTGTCAGAGGTGTACCTGGGAGTTTCAGAGGTGTACCTGGTAGTATCATTGGTGTACCTGGGAGTGTCAGAGGTGTATCTGGAAGTATCAGAGGTGAACCAGGGAGTGTCTGAAGTGTACCTGGGAGTATCGGAGGTGTACCTGGGAGTATCGGAGGTGTACCTGGGAGTGTCAGAGGTGTACCTGATAGTATCATTGGTGTACCTGGTAGTGTCTGAGGTGTACCTAGCAGTGTCTGAGGTGTACCTGGCAGTGTCTGAGGTGTACCTGGGAGTGTCAGAGGTGTACCTGGGAATGTCATGGGTGTTCTGGGGTGTCGGAGGAGCTGCTTGCAGGGCGTCAAAGGAGTACCTGGGAGTGTCAGAGGTGTACCTGGGAGTGTCAGAGGTGTACCTTGGAGTGTCTGAGGGGTACCTGGGAGTGTCTGAGGTCTACCTGGAAGTGTCTGAGGTGTACATGGAATGTCAGAGGTGTATCTTGCAGTGTCAGCGGTGTACCTGGGAGTGTCAGAGGTATACCTCGGCGTATCCGAGGTGTACCTGGGAGTGTCAGAGGTGTACCTGGGAGTGTCAGAGGTGTGCCTGGGAGTGTCAGAGGTGTACCTGGTAGTGTCAGTGGTGTACCTGGGAGTGTCAGAGTTGTACTTGGGAGTGTGATTGGTGTACATGGGAGTGTCAGAGGTGTATCTGGAAGTGTCAGAGGCTCTTCCCGAAGCAGCCAAGGAGCACCTGGCAGCGTCAAAGCGAGTAGCCTGGAGGTCAGAGGTGCAGGAGGCCAGAGCTGAGGCCTGGGAGGCACGCGTCAGGTAGCCTCCTGGAGGCCGGAGGAGTACCTGGGAGCGTCAGCGATAGTCGATGGGAGAGGTGGTTTGAAAGTCAGAGGTGTAACTGAGGCAGGCCCCTGGGAGGCCTGGAGGTGTACCAGAAGCAAGTCTGGTGTGTGCATGAATGCTCAGAGGTGTATCTTGTCAGTGGCGTACTGGGAGTGTGTCAAGGCACAGGTAAGCTTGCACAGATGTGTATTTGAGCAGCCAGGAGGTGTAATGTACTTGGTAGTGCCAGTGCACCTGGGAGGTCAGAGTTGTACTTGGGAGTAGACAGGCTTGAAACAGGTGGTTTGAGGCAACAGAGGTGCACCAGAGGTGTGCCTGGGAGTAAATAGAGGTGTACCTGGGAAAGGTCAGGTGTAACTGGAGCGGGAGGTGGTCTGTGAGTAGCTGGGAGCAAGGAGGTGGTTTGCCGTATAGTACTTGAGGCACTAGAGTGTGGGAGTGCTGAGAAATCAGTGGCAGGTGTAGCTTGAAACAGGCTTGGCAGTGCCGTGGCGTGCCTGGTAGCCAGGTGCAGCCAGTGTACTCTGAAGTGTCAGAGGTACCTGGGAGTGCTCTGAGGTGTACTTGGGATTGTGAGGTAACTGGGAAAGTCAGGTGTAACTGGGAGGTGTACCTGGGAGGCTCAGGAGAACCAGGTAAGAGGTACTAGAAGGGGTGTACTGGGAGTAAACAGAGGTGTACCTGGACACAGGAGTGTCAGGTACCTGGGAGTACTTGGGAGTGTCAGAGGTACTAGGGAGTGTCAGCACTCTGGGAGATCGGAGGTGTACTTGAGCATCGGAGGTGTGTTTGGGAGGTAGTGTACCTGGGAGTGTCACAGGAGAACTAGAATGTCAGTGACCTGGGAGTGTCAGAGGTACATGGGGGAGAGGTGTACCTGGGAGGCCAGAGGTGTACCTCTCACACCCCAGGCACACCCTGACACCTCAGGAACACCTCTGACACCCCAGGCACACCTCTGACACTCCCAGGCACACCTCTGACACTCCCAGGTACACCTCTCACAATCCCATGCACACCTCTGACACTCCCAGGCACTCACTGACATTCCTGGTTCACCTCTGACACCCCTGGTACACCTTTGACACCTCCAGGCACACCTCTGACACTCCCAGGCACACCTCCGATACCCCAAGCACACCTCGATACTCCCAAGCACTCCTCTGACACTCCCTGGCACACCTCTGACACTCCCAGGCACACCTTGATACCCCAGGCACACCCTGACACTTCCTAATACACTCCCTGACACTCCCAGGTACACCAATGACACTACCAGGCCACCTCTGACACTCCCAGGCACACCCTCCGATACTCCCCAGGTACACCTCTTACACCCCTGGTTCTCCCCCTGACACCCAGGACACACCTCAGACACCTGCCACACCCCTGACACCCCAGGCACACCTCTGACAATCCCAGGCACACCCCAGCCCCAGGCACACCTCTGACACTCCAGGCACACCCCTGACACTCCCAGGTACACCTCCCGACACTACCAGGTACACCTCTGACACTTCCAGATACACCTCTGACACTCCCAGGTACACCAATCACACTCCCAGTACAACTGACACCCCAGGCACACCAGTGACACACCAGGCACACCTCTTACACTCCTGGTTCTCCCTGACACTCCCAGGTACACCAGACACTCCCAGGCACACCTCTGACACTTCCAGGTACCACTCTGACACCCCAGGCACACCTCTGACACTCCCAGGTACACCTCTGACACCCCAGTTACACCTCCGACACTCCCAGTCACACCCCTGACACTCCCAGGCACACCTCTGACACTCCCAGGCACACCTCTGATATCCCAGGTACACCTCTGACACTCTAAGATACACCCTGACACCACGTGCACACCAATCACACCTCCGGCACAACTCTAACTCAGGTACACCACTTGACACTCCCAGGCACACCTCTTACACTCCTAGGTACACCTCCGACAATCCCAGGTACACCTCTAACACTCCGAGGTACACTTCTCACACACCCAAGTACACCTTTGACACTCCTAGGTACACCTCTCATACTCCCAGGTACACCAATGATACTACCAGGTACACCTCTGACACTCCCAGGTACACCTCCGATACTCCAAGGTACACCTCCGATACTCCCAGGTACACCTCAGACACTGCCTGGTTCACCTCTGACACTTCCAGATACTCCTCTGACACTCCCAGGTACTCCTTTGACGCTGTCAGGTACTCCTCTAACACTCCCAGGAACACCTCTGACACTCCCAGGTACACCCCTGACACTCCCAGGTACACCTCTGACACTTGCAGATACAACTCTGACACTCCCAGGTACACCTATCACACTCCCAAGTACAACTCTGACACTCCAAGGTACACCACTGACACTACAAGGTACACCTCTGACACTCCCAGGTACTCCTTTGACGCTGCCAGGTACTCCTCCGACACTCCCAGGAACACCTCTGACACTCCCAAGTGCACCAATGACACTCCCAGGTACACCTCTGAACACTCCCCATGCACACCACCAGTCTCACACTCCAAGCAACCCTGACACTCCCCAGGTACACCATCGACACCACCAGGTGTTGTTCCCCGACACTCCCCAGGTACACCTCTGACACACCCCAGGTACACTTCTGACACTCCCACGTACACCTCTGATACGCCCAGGTATACCTCTGAGGTATACCTCTGACAATTCCAGGTACACCGCTGACACTCCCAGGTACACCGCTGACACTGCAAGATACACCTCTGACATTCCATGTACACCTCAGACACTTCCAGGTACACCTCAGACACTCAAAGGAACACCTCAGACACTTCCAGGTTCACCTCTGACACTCACAGGTACACCTCTGACACTCCCAGGTACTCCTTTGACGCTCCCAGGTACTCCTCCGACACTCCCAGGAACACCTCTGACACTCCCAGGTACACCTCTGACACTCCCAGGTACACCTCAGACACTGCCAGGTACACCTCAGACACTGCTAGGTACACCTCAGACACTACCAGGTACACCAATGATACTATCAGGTACACCTCTGACACTCCCAGGTACACCTCCGATACTCCCAGGTACACCTCCGATACTCCCAGGTACACTTCAGACACTCCCTGGTTCACCTCTGATACTTCCAGATACACCTCTGACACTCCCAGGTACACCAATGATACTACCAGGTACACCTCTGAAACTCCCAGGTACACCTCTGACACTCCCAGGTACACCTCTGACACGCTCAGGAACACCTCTGACACTCCCAGGTACACCTCTGACACTCCCAGGTACATCTCTGACACTTTCAGGTACACCACTGACACTTCCAGGTACACCCCTGACACTCCCAGGTACACCAATGACACTCCCAGGTACACCTCTGACACTCCTAATTTACACCTCTGACCTCAAAGATTACCTATTACACACTCAGGTGCCTCTGACGCCAGGTACACCCCTGACACTTCCAGGTACACCAATGATACTCCCAGGTACACCGCTGACACTCCCATGTACCCCTCAGACACTGCCAGTAACACCTCAGACACTCTCAGATGCACCTGTGACACTCCCAAGTGCACCTCTGACACTCCCAGGCACACCTCTTACACTCCTAGGTACACCTCCGACAATCCCAGGTACACCTCTGACACTCCGAGGTACACTTCTCACACACCCAGGTACACCTTTGACACTCCTAGGTACACCTCTGACACTCCCAGGTACACCTCTGACACTTCCAGATACACCTCTGACACTCCCAGGTACACCAATGATACTACCAGGTACACCTCTGACACTTCCAGGTACACCTCCCATACTCCCAGGTACACCTCCGATACTCCCAGGTATACCTCAGACACTGCCTGGTTCACCTCTGACACTTCCAGATACACCTCTGACACTCCCAGGTGTACCAATGATACTACCAGGTACACCTCTGACACTCCCAGGTACACCTCCGATACTCCCAGGCACACCTCCGATACTCCGAGGTACACCTCAGACACTCCCTGGATCACCTCTGACACTCCCTGGTTCACCTCTGACACTCCCTGGTACTCCTCTGACACTCCCAAGTACACCTCTTACACTCCCTGGTTCTCCCCTGACACTCCCAGGTACACCTCAGACACTCCCAGGTACACCTCTGACACTCCCAGGTACTACTCTGACACTGGATACACCTGTGACA
>NW_024718730.1:0-9878 GCF_018991925.1 Homarus americanus
TTAGAGGACAGACGTGTGCCCTTAGGTGCTCTTGACTTCCCACAAATGTCCCCCTCCTCAGGCCTGACTCCCCTCAGCAGGCAGTTTTGCCAGCATGGGGAGTCAACGTAAGGGCAAGCGCAAGCGCCTCCGGAGAGGTAGCCCCTCTCTCAATAATCCAATCGCCAACTCGCCTGACCATACTGAATACAACACCCATCTAGAGTCAGATCCCAGTGATAATGACAGTGACCATAATGTGTCTATGGGAAACACTAGCCAATGTGGAAACATTCTCCAGGGTGGAAACTCCGAGGTCATGGACTGCAGTACCCTCCCCTCTGCCAACCAGCCAAGTAAGCTGAATCTACACTTTCCCAAGGGCCCATTGAAATCAGTCGAGGACCGGTTTAAATGGATGATGAAGTACTGCAAAGAGCACGGCCACAACATTGAATTCCGGCAAGGTAAGAACCGGAACTTTATCAAGTGTCAGACTCTCGAAGTCTATGAAGCCCTTAGTACTGTCGGCTTCAACGGAGTGGTCATGGTGCCACCCCCAGCAGACGCTGAGGAATGTTGTCACATCCTAGTGAAACGTTTTCCCTTATACGCTGACATCGAAGATGCGCGTGAATTCAATCCCAACATACTGAGTATACGTCGCCATTACCGGGGGAAAAATCCACAAGCCTCTGTTATTGTCAAGTTGAAGGGAAAGGAATGCCCAGCCACTGTGAAAGCCCTTCCAATCCTTCCACCATTATATGCAGAACCTTATCACCCTGAGCCTGCATTTTGTGTCAGCTGCTCTCATTGGGGGCACATTTTCACTGCCTGCTGCCGACGGGATCGCCCCAGATGTCGATTCTGTTCGCGAAACCACAACTCCGCCGTCTGTGGCCAGAAAATAAAAAACCACATCCATAGAGGTGGCGTGGGCTATGTAATTGTTCCCAGGTGCTGTAATTGTGGCGGCCGCCACAACGCTGATTCGCGGCAGTGCCCCCGTCGCCCGTCCGTCCCAGGGGAGAGGCCTCCCCAAGGGCCGCGTCGACCACAACGCTCCCCCTAGTCTACTGGGACACCTGCCTCTGCCTGGCTTCACCAGGCTACACCACAACAACGGCACCTGCCGTTCCCTAACTCAACCAAAACTGAGCCTCGTCCCTGTCTCTATCCTGACTCTGTCAAGCCTCGTGATCCCACCAGTGCCCCCCCCTCAACTCAGCCTCTACTCTCACGTTGTCCAGCCTCGTGCTTCCACCAGTGCCCCCCCACAACCCCCCGTTACCCCCACGCTGTCAAGCCTAGTGCTCCCACCAGTGCCCCCCCCACAACCCCCCCCAGTGACATGACACAGATCATGTCCCTCTTCCAAGAATTTGCCAGGCATGTTGAGCAACTCTTCCCTACACTCTGTACCGCCATCTCTGACCTACACAACCAACTCTTGCCCGAGGCTGCCACCCTGTCACTCCCCTCTTTTGGTTTGACACAAGCTGGTAGCCCCCCCTGCTCACTGCCTGTGCGTCCTGCTGCCCCCGCGCCAAGCCCTGCCTTATCCTCACGTCACGTGGTGGCTCAACCCGTCTACCCACCGCAAGCCACGCCTGCTCCTGTGCTGTCTCCACCAGGGCTCCCTTCCAGACCTGACGACTCCACTCCCGGCCACCCAAGCTCCGCCGACATGCCTGCACCTAAGGCCCATCCGTCCACGTCAGGGGTACACATGTACCCAACCGGCCAGCCTGAAATCAGTCTAATACACTACAATGGATAGCAACGCTACAGGACTGCAGGTACTCACCTGGAACATAAACGGCTTACAAAACAAGTTTGGTGCCCTCAAAACCTACGCCTACACTGAAAATATCGACGTGTTGTGCCTCCAAGAAACGCGGTGTGCTGCTGGTACCCATGTGCTCAGTGGCTACACATGTGTTGAGAGCCCATCCACCCCTGTTCTTCGCATCGATGGACTACCACGAGGTCATGCACGTGGACTGCGGATCTACGTCAAGAAGGATGTCCCTTATCAACCTCTTGACGTCCCCCTTGATGACGACACCACCGACGCACATGCCATCACAATCACACTAAAAGGTATGTCCCTCAATATTGTCAATGTCTATGTGCCTCCCTCCACCCCTACTGTACCTGTCCTACCACACCATATCACCTCCACCCCCACCCTCCTTGTGGGGGACCTCAATGCCCGACACCCCAGTCTCGGCTCCCAGGGGCCCCACTCAAACTCCCGGGGTAATTCCTGGCTCTCCTACCTACAAACCACTGATGACCCTGTACGTCTTCTCTGCCCTCCTTCACCCACCCACATCGGGGGAGGGAAACTTGACTACATCGCCCTCTACTCTGACCCTCACCGCCCACACTCCACCCGCATCCTCCACTCCCCCCACAGTGACCATTTCCCTATCCACACTACTCTCCAGTACGTGGGAATACCCCCCCCCCACCCAAGGGCCCTAGGCTCAGGCTACCCCTTGCCAACATAAGAACATAAGAACATAAGAAAATAAGGAGTCTGCAATAGGCCGGTTGGCCTGTGCATGGCAGCTCCTGTCGAGAGTTACTACCACTCTCTATCATCCATGAATCTATCTAGCCTCCTTTTGAAACTTTCCAGAGTTCCCGCACTTACTACAAAGTTGCTAAGCTTGTTCCACTCGTCCACCACCCTATTTGTGAACCAGTTCCTTCCTATCTCCCTCCTAAACCTAAACTTATCCAACTTGAATCCGTTGCTCCGAGTCCTATCCTGCTCGGATATTATAAGAACTTTATCTATGTCCCCTTTATTGATTCCTTTCACCCACTTAAATACTTCTATCATATCTCCCCGCACTCTTCGTCTTTCTAGGGAATGCAAGTTAAGTTTCTTTAACCTATCCTGATATGGAAGGTTTCTAAGTCCCGGAATCATTTTTGTCATTCTTCGCTGCACCGACTCTAGTGAATTTATATCCATTCTATAATAGGGGGACCAGAACTGAACCGCATAATCGAGGTGCGGCCTGACTAGCGCAAGATATAGTTGCAATAAGACCACCGCACTCTTGTTACTTACACTTCTAGATATAAAACCCAATACTCTGTTTGCCTTATTTCGAACATTAACGCACTGTTTTCTAGGCCTTAGGTCCGGGCTTACAAGTACCCCTAGGTCTCTTTCACAAGTCGACTTCTCTAGGTTGATGTTGTTAAGGCTGTATACATTATAAGTATTTGTTCTTCCAATATTAAGTACGCTGCACTTGCTGGTGTTGAATTTCATTTGCCATTTTTCAGACCACCCCTGCAGTTTATTTAGATCCTCCTGTAATGCATTTGCATCCTGCCCTGAATTAATTTGCCGCCCTATTTTGGTGTCATCCGCAAACTTGCTTATGTTACTGCTGATCCCAGTATCTAGATCGTTTATGTAGATTATGAACAAGAGTGGGCCTAGTACTGACCCCTGGGGAACCCCACTGGTTACACGGCCCCACTCAGATTTAACACCATCTACGCTGACCCTCTGCGTTCTATCGGTGAGCCATGATTTTATCCAATTTAAAACTTTCCCCTCGATACCATGAGCCTTAATTTTTCTCAGAAGCCTCTGATGCAGGTACTCTGTCAAATGCTTTGCTAAAGTCTAAGTAAATAACATCGTAATTTTCGTCATTATCTACTACCTCGAAGACTTTCCTAAAAAACGTTAGCAGATTTGTTAGACAAGATTTTCCCTTTGTAAACCCATGTTGAGAGTCATAGATTAATTTGCTTTTCTCTAGATGCGATTGGATGCTATCTGCTATAATTGATTCAAGAAATTTCCCCACTACTGACGTCAAACTGATCGGCCGGTAATTTGACGCTGATGCTCTGTCTCCCTTTTTGAATATGGGTACTACATTTGCCTGTTTCCACAAGTCTGGCACAACTCCAGTTTCTAATGATTTTGTAAATAAGTTTACGAGGGGTCCGCTAATCTGTTCCCTACACTCTTTCAAGACTCGAGGGAAAATTTAATCCGGCCCTGGGGATTTTGTTTTCTTTAGTTTATTTATCTTCTTAAGAACATCCTCTTTTCTGATAGTGATATTCTTTAATTTCTCTTCTTCCTTTCCCATAAATATCAGTTCCACCTCTGGAATTTCATCTCAAATTTCTTCTGTGAAAACTGATAAGAAGTAGCTGTTCAATGCTTTGCTTATTTCTTCACTGCCATTTATCACTTCTCCCCTCCCTGACTTTAAAGGCCCAACTTTGTCCTTGACCTTTGTCCTATATACCTGGAAAAATCCCTTGGGATTCGCCTTGGATTCTCTTGCTATTTTGATATCATTGTCTCTCTTTGCTTTCCTTACATTTTTCTTAATATTCCTAGATAGTTCATGATACCTGTTTCTGAGCTGCTCTTCCCCTCCCTTTAATTTCTTATATATTCCTTTCTTTATTCCTATGTCATGTTTAAGTTTTCTGGTCATCCACCTTGGCTCATTCTTATTTGACCTAATTTTTCTGTATGGTATATTTTGTTCTTGTGCTTTATGTAGTATACTAGTGAATATATTATAGTCATGATCAATTGTTGTGTCATCTATGACCTCACCCCTTCCTACTGGGAACTGACGTGACTGTTCCCAGGTGACCTCACCTAGGTACCTTCTTAACCCCTGATAATCCGCCAACCGAAAGTTTGGGACTCTGACCATATTGTCATTGTTTTTCGTTTCCCAATTTAGGGTGAACCTGATTTCTCTGTGATCACTGTTACCTAGTTCTTCTCTTACTGTGATATCTCTGATGATATTTTCTTTATTTGTTAATACTAGGTCTAATATATTGTCACCTCTAGTAGGTTCTGTAATTAGTTGTTTCAAAAAATTGTCCTGTACTGCGTCTAGGAAGTTTTCAGATTCATAGTCGCCTACAATGTTGTCCCAGTCAATATTTCTGAAGTTGAAATCCCCCATAATGCATAGGTTGTTATATTTTGCTGCCCTACTCATTTCCTGCCATATGGGCTGAGCTGCTTCTTTGCCAAGACTTGGGGGCCTGTAAATCACTCCCATAATTAGTTTTCTCTTCCTTCCGTGATTTCTACCCACATAGACTCGGTTCCTATTTCACCCTTTATTGAATTATTAATACAACATTTTAATGTATCCTTGACGAAGAGTGCGACCCCTCCCCCCTTCCTACCTTCCCTGTCCTTGTGAAAAAGGTTGTACCCTTCTATGTGGTACTCTGATAAAAAATTTTTGCTCGCCAGATTCATCCAAGTTTCGGTGATTGCTATGACGTCTACATTCTCGGTACATACAACCGCTCTCAGCAAGTCTATTTTATTTCTAACGCTCCTTCTGTTTGTATAGTATACATTTAAACCTACCCTTCCCTGGTCCTGTTTTACCCCTTGTCCTGAGCAACTAATTTTACTTCCCAGGACCTGCTTGTTTTTTGACTTCCACTTTCCCCGACCTCTCTCTACTGGCGAAACCCCCCCTTCGGAGTGACAATTTCACGCTCCAGGGATGCAGACAACGTCTTTACCCCCTCACGAGACAAGTGTACTCCGTCGCTACCATTGCTGAATGGTTTCAAGGTTACACTGTCACCACCTCAGACCAACTCTACCTTGATCTGTCCAAACAATGCACTACCCTCCTCCGCCCTGCCCAAAAACACCGCCGCCCTAACCGCCAGCCCAGGAGTCATTGGAATGTTAACCGCAACCCTCATGTTAAGTCTATCCGAGTATGGCACCGACTAGCAGTCGACCGGTGGAAGAAATCTCCCAGCTCCCCTGACGCTCTACGCTTCCTGATGCACACAAATAAAGAGTTCCACTCTGCCATCACTCTCGCACTAGAGAAGCAGTGGTTTGAGTTTGCTTCTTCTATTGACCAGTCTACATCTATAGGTGATATATGGCGCACCATTAACCGTAACCGGGGCATCAACGCCAGACCCGCGCTCCACCACAGACCAGCTGCCCGAGCCGAGGCGCTCTACCAGACGTGGCAGGAGGCCGCCTCCATTGATGCACTACCACCCGCTGTACGGGATCTCACCCTCTCACTGCAACCACAACGCCAACAGCGCATCTCCGAGTACGAAGACCTATCTGTAGACACTGACGTGCCTTTCACACCGTGTGAACTACTAAATGCTGTTAAGCGCGGCCGGTCCACCGCCCCTGGCGATGACGGCGTCACATATGATATGCTAAATGCCTTTATTGCCACCCCTGGTAACCCCCTCTGTCTATTTAACCTCTCCTATAATACTGGTCAGCTGCCTCACTTATGGAAGACTGCCACCACCATCCCAGTCCCTAAACCAGGCAGACAAGATGAATATCGTCCTATCTCCCTCATCTCCTGCTTCTCAAAGATGATGGAGCGTATGATACGCCACCGCCTCCACTGGAAAATTGAAGCCCACCTGCACCCTGACCTCTATGGTTTCCGCCCCGGAAAGAGCACTGCTCACTGCATCGCTCACTACATGGCGAACACCTTAGCCAAAACCTCCTTCTTCGTCGACTTCAAGGGTGCTTTTGATAAAGCCAATAGTGAAGAGATCCTTGAGGGCCTCACTGTAAGGGCGGAAACGATCCTCCGGCTGGTTACCGCTGCTAACTCGCTTGTTTGCTGGTGCAGACGACACTTGGGGTGGTTGGACAGAGGTGAGAACGGCAGCGACTATCTGGGTCACCGGCAGATTCAACCCAGCCGCCATACAGTCACTATCTAGCTACCCCGCTGTCCGTCAAATTCTGGCTGTGATCTCATCATAGGTCCTGGGCTCGTGGGCTGTGTTCCCAGACCTTCACCTATCAACTGCCAACTCTCTGGTCATCTATCACTACCGCATACCACGACCGTCAGTTCATCTCATTCCGTCTGTGCCCCGGTGTTCTCCTGCCATTTCAAGACGTCGCCCGAGTGTGGAGTTGAATGGACGCTTCCCTACCCTGAGTGTGCATCACCGTGTTCCAGAACCTTCCCCCAGGGCCACTGCCGTAGGAAATATTTGTTTATTGTTTGATTCTATGATTGTTTGATTCCATTAATTGCTGACTCCCCTTTATTGTTCGATTCTATCAATTGTTGACTCCATTTAATTGTTTGAATCCATTAATTGCTGACTCCCATTATTTGTTTGATTCCTTTAATTGTTTGTTTCCTTTAATTGTTTGACTACATTAACTGTTGACTGCCTTATTTGTTTGACTCCCGTAATTATTTGAGGTTTATTGAGTGGTGTCAGAGTTTTGTGTTATATTTTTTATCGTAAAGAGATGCCAATCTCAAACGGTTGTTTGTTATTCCTCAGAAAACCATGGTCCTTGACTTTCCTTTATTAAGATCCTGATTAGCCTGGTAAGGGATTTCTATCCCCAAGTCCCAGGCCTTTACAAGTGGCGACCTTGCCAGGATTGTCTCTGACCTTTGGTTTCTGAGGTTTAACATTCGTTCCGATGTTGTTGTGAGACGCCATGAGCGCGCCACCTTGCTGTCTGTGGCCCGGAAGCAAGTGTTGTTCAGTGGTTATCCCTTCCTTCTGTGTGCTAATTTTGTTGCTCTCCCTTGTACTTGGGGAAGTTAATTAGTGTTGGTTGGGGTGCACTGTTGATGCTGTCATAGCATTTTTGTTGTTGTTTCACCTGGTGCGGTTTCGTTACCCTGAGGTGATTCAGCTGGGCTGAGTGTGGAACGAGGTTCCCTCCAGTCGGATCAAATCATTTACTGGTCTGATTGAGCCACAAGGTGGCTTTTCGGATCATTATGTCTGCTTTTGAGGTGTGGAAAGGTCAAGCGGTGGCCCTGGGTCTGACAGGTAATGACATTGGTCAGTATGTGGTCACCCAACAGAATGCCGAGAGAGAGGAACGTCAGAGAGAGAGAGAGGCACGCCAGAGAGAAAGAGAGTTGGAGGAACGCCAGAGAGAAAGAGAGTTGGAGGAACGCCAGAGAGAAAGAGAGTTGGAGGAACGCCAGAGAGAAAGAGAGTTCGAATTAGCTAAGTTGCGGGCAGAAAAGGACCTAGAACTGGCTAGGATTAATGCTTCAAGTAGACCAGAATCCTCTGGCCATATACAAGACAATGTGGTAAAACCCAGCTTGCCTGTGTACCGTGAAGGAGAAGACATCGCCTCTTACCTTGTTAGGTTTGAACGGGTAGCTGAGCTGCTTGGTGTAGACCCAGATAGCTATGCTGTAAGGTTGGGTAGCCTACTGAGTGGTAAGCCGGTAGAAATTTACACGTCTCTGTCTGCCGACATCACCCGAGATTACTTCTTGTTGAAGCAAGCTCGCTTGCGAGGATTTAACAAGACTTCTGACGGTTATCGTGTTGATTTCCGCAGAACGAAGATTAGAGCGGGAGAAACGTACCTGCAGTTTTCGATTCACCTGGAACGTTTGTTCCAACAATGGCTGGAGGCATCAGAGGTTGAAGAAACCTTTGAGTCTCTCTCTAACTTCATGATATTAGATCAGTTTTTGTCTTCTCTACCTCCAGACTTGAGAATTTTCATCAAAGAACACCAGCCAGCGACACTTGGAGAAGCTGTGCATCTTGCCGACAACTGGGCGTCTGCTCGCAACGCCTACCCCAAGTCTTCCCCTCCTGTAGTGAAGATTGCGAAGTCTCCGTCCTCCGAGGAAGCATCCCCAGGAGTACACAGGAGTAGTTCACCAGCCGTGCGGTGTCACAGCTGCGGAGAAGGGCACATTCGTTCTCGCTGTCCCAGTAGGGTGCGTCATACGGAGGCGAATTTTTTTTTTTTGAGTTTGAAAAATCGGCCCATGGTATTAATGATGTAGTTCTATGTGCAGAATCATGTGATATCTTCAGATTTGAAAAGTTTTCATTTTTTGCTAGGTAAATTTTAACTTGAAATCTTATGAAAATTCAGTATTCCCACCCTTTTACCAACACCACTAAATAGCTTATTTAAAGTAAAGTAAATGTATCAGGTTAATTTATTAGGATGAAAATGATCCAGAATAGTGAAACGAATGATCTTGACACATTTATTAAATTTAATATTCCTTTAGAAAACAAAATCATCAAATACAAAAACCGGTTTTACTACTACGACCCGGTGTTGCTGCACACCATAGAGAACATGTCTTTCTTGCTTCTGTTTCTACTCATCACCTCCCTGCTGACCACCTGAGCTCGGATGTAGCCTTCCCTCCTCTCCTGGCTGTACACGTGACTGCTGGCCTCGCTCACTTGCTGTACACAACGCTCTATACTCTGGGTGTGCGAGGGCCAGGCAGGGACATGCATGGGGTTGTCCAGGAAAGCTCTGACTTGAACATTGGTGAGGCTGCAGGTAAGAGGGGGCTCACTGCCAACCTGGATGTTATCCAGATCTATGAGATCAGTGAGGGTCTTGGCATCTAGATTGACTTCAGGAGGTCTTCCTGACCCTGAAGGAATCGTCACCAACTGATTCGTCATGCCCAGATCCTCTCATAAGTCTCATATCCAAGATCTTTTTGACTGCCACTCTTCTCTCCTCCTCATCCTTACTGCAGGCATTGTCTGCAAGAACTGCCTCCGGGATGAGCATACCAGGAAGATCTCACTCACAGTCTGCTCACAATCTGAACAACCTTCCTTGGCTGACTCCCTCAGACTCAAGCTGGAAGAGAACATGCCTCGGACCTTCGGAGAACGATGATTTGACCTTGGTGTTGAACCAATTTGGCAAGTAGACACTCACGATGAATTGGACAATAAGTCTCAGGTTGTGAAGCTGGTTCCCTTTCAGTTTATGATGAGCGACCCAAATTCTGCAGAACCTGAGAGCCGTTGTGAGCCACCTAGAATGTGAGACTAGACCTATCTGCAGGTAAGCAAGTCTA
>NW_024718731.1:0-13537 GCF_018991925.1 Homarus americanus
GCTGAAAGTAGGCGTCCAACTTTCCCCAAAGTAGATATTTCCCATTTTTATGATAAATTTCCCGTTTTCTATGATATCTATTTTCGGAAAGTTGGTTATCTAACCAACTTTCCCGGAAAGTAGATATTTCCCATTTTTTATGATACAAATTTCCTGCTTTCCATGATAATCTGTTTTCGGTAAATTTGGTTATCTAACCAACTTTCCCGGAAAGTAGATATTTCCATTTTTTATGATACAAATTTCCTGTTTCTATGATATTTCGGGAAAGTTGGTTATCTAACCAACTTTCCCGGAAGCGAGATATTTCATTTTTATGATACAAATTTCGTTTTGTATGATAATCTGTTTTCGGCAAATTTGGTTATCTAACCAACTTTCCCGGAAAGTAGATATTTCATTTTATGATACAATTTCACTGTTTTTCAGATATTTATTTTCGAAAGTTGTTATTCAACCAACTTTCCCGGAAAGTAGATATTTCATTTTTATGATACAAATTTCTCGTTTTCTATGATAATCTACTTCGCAAAATTAGGTAATATTTCAAAATTCGAAAATCTACTTCGAAAAGTCGATATCTTTTTACTGAAAAGTAGAAAAATCTATCTACTTTTCGAAAGTATATAACCAACTTTCCCGGAAAGTAGGTATTTCCCATTTTTATGATACAAATTTCCGTTTTCTATGATAATTATTCTGGGAAAGTTGTTTATCTAACCAACTTTCCCGGAAAGGAGATATTTCATTTTTTATGATACAAATTTCCTGTTTTGTATGATAATCTGTTTTCGGCAATTTGTTATCTAACCAACTTTCCCGGAAAGTGATATTTCCCATTTTTATGATACAAATTTACTGTTTTCTGATATTTCATTTTCGAAAGTTGGTTATTCAAACCAACTTTCCCGGAAAGTAGATATTTCATTTTTATGATACAAATTTCGTTTCTATGATAATCTACCGCAAAATTAGTAATATTTCGTACTGAAAATCTACTCTGAAAAGTCGATAATCACTTTTACCGAAAAGTAGAAAATCTATCTACTTTTCGAAAGTATATAACCAACCTTTCCCGGAAAGTAGGTATTCCCATTTTTATGATACAAATTTCCCGTTTTCTTTGATAAATATTTACGGGAAAGTTGGTTATCTAACCAACTTTCCCGGAAAGTAGATATTTCCATTTTTATGATACAAATTTCCCGTTTCTATGATATCTGTTTTCGGCAAATTTGGTTATCTAACCAACTTTCCCGGAAAGTAGATATTCCCATTTTTATGATACAAATTTCACGTTTTCGCTGATAATTCACTTCGCAAAATTAGGTAATATTTCCAAAATTCGAAAATCTACTTGCCGAAAAGTCGATAATCTACTTTCCCGAAAAGTAGAAAAATTATCTATTTTCGGGAGTATATAACCAACTTTCCGGAAAGTAAATATTTCCCATTTTTATGATACAAATTTCGTTTTCTATGATAATATTTCGGGAAAGTTGGTTATCTAACCAACTTTCCCGGAAAGTAGATATATTCCCATTTTTATGATACAAATTTCCTGTTTTATGATAATCTGTTTTCGGCAAATTTGGTTATCTAACTAACTTTCCCGGTAGATATTTCCATTTTTATGATACAAATTCTGTTTTCTATAATAATTTATTTCGAAAGTTGGTTATCTAACCAACTTTCCCGAAAGTAGATATTTCCCATTTTTATGAT
The DNA here is from genome assembly GCF_018991925.1 of Homarus americanus. Lineage (NCBI taxonomy): Eukaryota > Metazoa > Arthropoda > Malacostraca > Decapoda > Nephropidae > Homarus > Homarus americanus. The sequence goes on from NW_024718731.1 coordinate 1,726, forward strand.
ACAAATTTCCTGTTTCCTATGATAATGATTTTCGGAAAGTTGGTTATCTAACCAACTTTCCCGGAAAGTAGATATTTCCATTTTTAGATACAAATTTCCCGTTTTCTATGATATCTGTTTTCGGCAAATTTGGTTATCTAACCAACTTTCCCGGAAAGTAGATATTTCCCATTTTTATGATACAAATTTCCTGTTTTATGATATCTATTTTCGGCAAATTTGGTTATCTAACCAACTTTTCCGGAAAGTAGATATTTCCCATTTTATACAAATTTCATGCTTTCTATGATAATCTACTTCGCAAAATTAGGTAATATTTCTGTCTCGAAAATTACTTCCCCGAAAGTCGATAATCTACTTTCTCCGAAAAGTAGAAAATCTATCTACTTTTCGGGAAAGTATATAACCAAATTTCCCCGGAAAGTAAGATATTTCCCATTTTTATGATACAAATTTCTGTTTTCTATGATAACTATTTTCGGAGTTGGTTATCTAACCAACTTTCCCCGGAAAGTAGATATTTCCCATTTTTGTGATACAAATTTCCTGTTTTCCATGATATCTGTTTTCGGTAAATTTGTTATCTAACCAACTTTCCCGAAAGTAGATATTTCCCATTTTTATGATACAAATTTCTTTTATGATATATCTATTTTCGAAAGTTGGTTATTTAACCAACTTTCCCGGAAAGTAGATATTTCCCATTTTTATGATACAAATTTCCTTTTTGTATGATAATCTGTTTTCGGCAAATTTGGTTATCTAACCAACTTTCCCGGAAAGTAGATATTTCCCATTTTTATGATACAAATTTCACGTTTTCATAATAATCTACTTCGCAAAATTAGTAATATTTCTGTAATTCCGAAATCTATTCCCCGAAAAGTCGATAATCTACTTTCCCGAAAGTAGAAAATCTATTTACTTTTCGGGAAAGTATATAACCAACTTTCCGGAAAGTAAATATTTCCCATTTTTTATGATACAAATTTCCTGTTTTATGATATTTATTTTGTTGGTTATCTAACCAACTTTCCGGAAAGTAGATATATTCCATTTTTATGATACAAATTTCGTTTTCTATGATAATCTGTTTTCGGCATATTTGTTATCTAACCAACCTTCTGAAAGTAGATATTTCCATTTTTTATGATACAAATTTCACGTTTTCTATGATAATCTACTTTCGCAAAATTAGGTAATATTTCCAAAAATTCGAAAAATTCACTTCGCAAAAGTCGATAATCTACTTTCCCGAAAAGTAGAAAATCTATTCACTTTTCGTATATAACCAACTTTCCGGAAAGTAAATATTTCCCATTTTTATGATACAAATTTACTGTTTTTTTATGATATTTTTTCGGAAAGTTGGTTATCTAACCAACTTTCCCGGAAAGTAGATATTTCCCATTTTTATGATACAAATTTCCTGTTTCTATGATAATCTGTTTTGGCAAATTTGGTTATCTAACCAACTTTCCCGGAAAGTAGATATTTCCCATTTTTATGATACAAATTTCCTGTTTTCTATATTGTCTATTTTCGGGAAAGTTGGTTATCTAACCAACTTTCCCGAAAGTAGATATTTCCCATTTTTATGATACAAATTTCCTGTTTCCTATGATATCTATTTTTCGAAAGTTGGTTATCTAACCAACTTTCCCGGAAAGTAGATATTTCCCATTTTTATGATACAAATTTCCTGTTTCTATGATAATTGTTTTCGGCAAATTTGGTTATCTAACCAACTTTCCCGGAAAGTAGATATTTCATTTTTTGAGATACAAATTTCCTGTTTTATGATATCTATTTTCGGCAAATTTGTTATCTAACCAACTTTTCCGGAAAGTAGATATTTCCCATTTTTATACAAATTTCACGTTTTCTATGATAATCTACTTCGCAAAATTAGGTAATATTTCCCTGAAAATTCGAAAATTCCATTTCTCGAAAGTCGATAATCTACTTTCCCGAAAAGTAGAAAATCTATCCACTTTTCGGGAAAGTATAACCAACTTTCCCGGAAAGTAGATATTTCATTTTTTATGATACAAATTTCCTGTTTTCTATGATAATCTGTTTTCGGCAAATTTGGTTATCTAACCAACTTTCCCGGAAAGTAGATATTTCCCATTTTTTATGATACAAATTTCCTGTTTTATGATAATCTATTTTCGGGAAAGTTGGTTATCTAACCAACTTTCCCGGAAAGTAGATATTTACTTTTATGATACAAATTTCCTGTTTTATGATAATCTATTTTCGGCAAATTTGGTTATCTAACCAACTTTCCTAGTAGATATTTCCCATTTTTTATGATACAAATTTCACGTTTATGATAATCTACTTCTGCAAAATTAGGTAATATTTCAGAAATTCGAATATCTACTTCGAAAGATAATCTACTTTTCCGAAAAGTAGAAAATCTATCTACTTTCGAAGTATATAACCAACTTTCCCAGTAGATATTTCCATTTTTATGATACAAATTTCCCGTTTTCTATGATAATCTGTTTTCGGCAAATTCGGTTATCTAACCAACTTTCCCGGAAAGTAGATATTTCCATTTTTTATGATACAAATTTCTGTTTTATGATATCTATTTTCGGCAAATTTGGTTATCTAACCAACTTTCCCGGAAAGTAGATATTTCCATTTTTATGATACAAATTTCACGTTTTATGATAATCTACTTCGCAAAATTAGGTAATATTTCAAAATTGAAAATCTACTTCGAAAAGTCGATATCTACTTTCCCGAAAAGTAGAAAATCTATCTACTGAAAGTATATATAATCAACTTTCCCGGAAAGTAGATATTTCATTTTATGATACAAATTTCTGTTTTATGATATCTATTTTCGGAAAGTTGGTTATCTAACCAACTTTCCCGGAAAGTAGATATTTCCCATTTTTATGATACAAATTTCCCGTTTTGTATGATAATCTGTTTTCGGTAAATTTGGTTATCCAACCAACTTTCCCGGAAAGTAGATATTTCCCATTTTTTATGATACACAAATTTCGTTTTCTATGATAATCTACTTCGCAAAATTAGGTAATATTTCCAAATTGAATATCTACTTCCCCCGAAAAGTCGATAATCTACTTTCCCGAAAAGTAGAAAATCTATCCACTTTTCGGGAAAGTATATAACCAACTTTCCTGGATAGTAGATATTTCCATTTTTATGATACAAATTTCCTGTTTTTATGATAATCTATTTTCGAAAGTAGATATTTCCCATTTTATGATACAAATTTCCGTTTTCATCATATCTGTTTTCGGCAAATTCTTTATCTAACCAACTTTCCCGGAAAGTAGATATTTCCCATTTTTATGATACAAATTTCACGTTTTATGATAATCTACTTCGCAAAATTAGGTAATATTTCAAAATTTCTACATTCCCGAAAAGTCGATATCTACTTTCCCGAAAAGTAGAAAATTCATCTACTTTTCGGGAAAGATATAATCAACTTTCCCGGAAAGTAGATATTTCCCATTTTTATGATACAAATTTCCTGTTTATGATATCTGTTTTCGGAAAGTTGGTTATCTAACCAACTTTCCCGAAAGTAGATATTTCCCATTTTATGATACAAATTTCCCGTTTTGTATGATAATCTGTTTTGTAAATTTGGTTATCTAACCAACTTTCCCGGAAAGTAGATATTTCCCATTTTATGATACAAATTTCTCGTTTTCTATGATAATCTACTTCGCAAAATTAGGTAATATTTCAAAATTCGAAAAATTCCATTTCGAATCGATAATCTACTTTACCGAGAAGTAGAAAATCTATCTACCTTCGAAAGTATATAACCAACTTTCCCGGAAAGTAGGTATTTCCCATTTTTATGATACAAATTTCCTGTTTTCTATGATAAAGTTAGAAAGTTGGTTATCTAACCAACTTTCCCGGAAAGTAGATATTTCCAATTTTTATGATACAAATTTCCCGTTTTCTATGATATTCTGTTTTCGGCAAATTTGGTTATCTAACCAACTTTCCCGGAAAGTAGATATTTCATTTTTATGATACAAATTTCCGTTTTCTTTATGATAATCTATTTTCGGCAAATTTGGTTATTCAACCAACTTTTCCCGGAAAGTAGATATTTCCATTTTTTATGATAAATTTACGTTTTTATGATAATCTACTTCGCAAAATTAGGTAATATTTCACCCGAAAAATTCATTTCCCCGAAAGTCGATATCACTTTCCCGAAAGTAGAAATCTATCTACTTTTCGGGAAAGTATATAACCAACTTTCCCGGAAAGTAAATATTTCCCATTTTTATGATACAAATTTCCTGTTTTATGATAATTATTTTCGGGAAAGTTGGTTATCTAACCAACTTTCCCGGAAAGTAGATATTTCCCATTTTTATGATACAAATTTCCCTGTTTTCTATCATAATCTGTTTTGGCAAATTTGTTATCTAACCAACTTTCCGGAAAGTAGATATTTCCCATTTTTATGATACAAATTTCTTGTTTTATGATAACTATTTTCGGCAAATTTGGTTATCTAACCAACTTTCCCGGAAAGTAGATATTTCCCATTTTTTTTGATAAAAATTCCTGTTTTCTATGATATCTATTTTCGGTGGTTATCTAACCAACTTTCCCGGAAAGTAGATATTTCCCATTTTTATATAAATTTCCCGTTTTCATGATAATCTGTTTTCGGCAAATTTGTTATCTAACCAACTTTCCCGAAAGTAGATATTTCCCATTTTTATGATACAAATTTCCTGTTTTCTATGATAATCTATTTTCGGCAAATTTGGTTATCTAACCAACTTTCCCGGAAAGTAGATATTTCCCATTTTTATGATACAAATTTCGTTTTCATGATAATCTACTTCGCAAAATTAGGTAATATTTCCAAAATCGAATATATACTTCCCTGAAAAGTCGATAATCTACTTTCCCGAAAAGTAGAAAAATCTATCTACTTTTCGAAAGTATATAACCAACTTTCCCGGATAGTAGACATTTCATTTTTATGATACAAATTTCCTGTTTTCTACGATATCTGTTTCGGCAAATTTGGTTATCTAACCAACTTTCCCGCAAAGTAGATATTTCCCATTTTATGATACAAATTTCCTGTTTTCTATGATATCTGTTTTCGGCAAATTTGGTTATCTAACCAACTTTCCCGGAAAGTAGATATTTCCCATTTTTATGATACAAATTTCCTGTTTATGATAATCTATTTTCGCAAATTTGTTATCTAACCAACTTCTTCCGGAAAGTAGATATTTCTCATTTTTATGATACAAATTTCACGTTTTCTATGATAATCTACTTCGCAAAATTAGGTAATATTTCCCCAAATTCGAAAATTACCGAAAAGTCGATAATCTACTTTTCCCGAAAAGGTAGAATCTATACTTTTCGGGAAAGTATATAACCAACTTCCGGAAAGTAGATATTTCCCATTTTTATGATACAAATTTCCTGTTTTCTATGATATCTATTTGGGAAAGTTATATCTAACCAACTTTCCGGAAAGGAGATATTTCCATTTTTATGATACAAATTTCGTTTCTATGATAATCTGTTTTCGAATTGGTTATCTAACCAACTTTCCCGGAAAGTAGATATTTCCCATTTTATGATACAAATTTCCTGTTTTCTATGATATCTATTTTCGGGAAAGTTGGTTATCTAACCAACTTTCCCGGAAAGTAGATATATTTCTATTTTATGATACAAATTTCTCGTTTTCTATGATAATCTACTTCGCAAAATTAGGTAATATCAATGTGCCTGAAAATCTACTTCGAAAAGTCGAAATCTACTTTACCGAAAAGTAGAAAATCTATCTACTTTTCGAAAGTATATATCCAACTTCGGAAAGTAGGTATTTCATTTTTATGATACAAATGTTATTTTCGAAAGTTGGTTATCTAACCAACTTTCCCGGAAAGTAGATATTTCCCATTTTTGAGATAAATTTCCCGTTTTCTATGATAATCTGTTTGCGGCAAATTTGGTTATCTAACCAACTTTCCCGGAAAGTAGATATTTCCCATTTTATGATACAAATTTCCTGTTTTCAGATATCTATTTTCGGCAAATTTGGTCTAACCAACTTTCCCGGAAAGTAGATATTTCCATTTTTATGATACAAATTTCACGTTTTCTATGATAATCTACTTGCAAAATTAGGTAATATTTCCCCAAAATTCGAAAATCTACTTCCCTGAAAAGTCGATAGTCTACTTTCCCGAAAAGTAGAAAATCTATTCACTTTTTCGGGAAAGTATAACCAACTTTCCCGGAAAGTAGATATTTCCAATTTTTATGATACAAATTTCCCGTTTTCTATGATAATCTGTTTTCGGCAAATTTGGTTATCTAACCAACTTTCCCGGAAAGTAGATATTTCCCATTTTTATGATACAAATGTTATGATAATCTATTTTCGAAAGTTGGTTATCTAACCAACTTCCCGAAAGTAGATATTTTTTATGATACAAATTTCTTTTCTTATGATAATCTATTTTCGGCAAATTTGTTATCTAACCAACTTTCCCGGAAAGTAGATATTTCCATTTTTTATGATACAAATTTCACAAGCCACGATAATCTACTTCGCAAAATTAGGTAATATTTCCAAAATTCGAATATCTACTTCCCGAAAAGTCGATAATCTACTTTCCCGAAAGAAAATCTATCTCATTTTCGAAAGTATATAACCAACTTTCCCGGATAGTAGATATTTCCCATTTTTATGATACAAATTTCCTGTTTTTATGATAATCTATTTTCGAAAGTTATATTCAACCAACTTTCCCGGAAAGTAGATATTTCCATTTTTATGATACAAATTTCCTGTTTTCTATGATATCTATTTTGTTGGTTATCTAACCAACTTTCCCGGAAAGTAGATATTTCCATTTTTATGATACAAATTTCCTGTTTTCTATGATAATCTGTTTGCGGCAAATTTGGTTATTCTAACCAACTTTCCCGGAAAGTAGATATTTCCCATTTTTATGATACTGTTTCTTATGATAATCTATTTTCGGCAAATTTGGTTATCTAACCAACTTTCCCGGAAAGTAGATATTTCCCATTTTATGATACAAATTTCACGTTTTCTATGATAATCTACTCAAAATTAGGTAATATTTCCCCAAATTTGAAAATTCCATTCCCGAAAAGTCGATAGTCTACTTTCCCGGAAAAGGAAAATCTATTCTACTTTCGAAAGTATGTAACCAACTTTCCCGGAAAGTAGATATTTCCATTTTTATGATAAATTTCCTGTTTTATGATAATCTGTTTTCGGCAAATTTGGTAATCTAACCAACTTTCCCGGTAGATATTTCACATTTTTATGATGATACAAATTTCCTGTTTTCTATGATAATCTATTTTCGGCAAATTTGGTTATCTAACCAACTTTCCCGGAAAGTAGATATTTCCCATTTTATGATACAAATTTCCTGTTTCTATGATAATCTATTTTCGGGAAAGTAGTTATTCTAACCAACTTTCCTGGAAAGTAGATATTTCATTTTTAGATACAAATTTCCTGTTTTCTATGATAATCTATTTTCGCAATTTATATTCAACCAACTTTCCCGGAAAGTAGATATTTCCCATTTTTTATGATACAAATTTCACGTTTATGATAATCTACTTCGCAAAATTAGGTAATATTTCCCCAAAATTCGAATATCTACTTCCCGAGTCGATAATCTCATTTCGAAAAGTAGAAAATCTATTTAATTTTGGAAAGTATATATAACCAACTTTCCCGGATAGTAGATATTTCACTTTTTATGATACAAATTTCTCCTGTTTTATGATTCTATTTCGGCAAATTTGGTTATCTAACCAACTTTGCGAAAGTAGATATTTTCCATTTTTTATGATACAAATTTCCTGTTTCTATGATAATTATTTTCGAAAGTTATCTAACCAACTTTCCGGAAAGTAGATATTTCATTTTTTATGATACAAATTTCCCGTTTTATGATATTTCTGTTTTCGGCAAATTTGTTATCTAACCAACTTTCCCAAGTAGATATTTCCATTTTTATGATACAAATTTCTTTTCGATAATTATGTTTTCGGGAAAGTTGGTTATCTAACCAACTTTTAGTAGATATTTCCCATTTTGATACAAATTTCCCGTTTTCTATGATATCTGTTTTCGGCAATTTGGTTATGTAACCAACTTTCCCGGAAAGTAGATATTTCCATTTTTATGATACAAATTTCCCGTTTTCTATGATAATCTATTTTCGGCAATTTGGTTATCTAACCAACTTCCCGGAAAGTAGATATTTCCATTTATGATACAAATTTCACGTTTTCTATGATAATCTACTTCGCAAAATTAGGTAATATTTCTGTACTGAAAATCTACTTCCCCGAAAAGTCGATATCTACTTTCCCGAAAAGTAGAAAATCTATCTACTTTTCGGGAAAGTATATAACCAACTTCCCGGAAAGTAGATATTTCCCATTTTTATGATACAAATTTCTGTTTCTATGATATTTATTTTCGAAAGTTATCTAACCAACTTTCCGGAAAGTAGATATTTCCCATTTTATGATACAAATTTCGTTTTCCATGATAATCTGTTTTCGGTAAATTTGGTTATCTAACCAACTTTCCCGGAAAGTAGATATTTCCCATTTTTATGATACAAATTTCTGCTTTCTATGATAATGAGCTGGTGTTGGTTACTAACCAACTTTCTGAGATATTTCATTTTTATGATAAATTTCCGTTTTGTATGATATCTGTTGCAAATTTGGTCTAACCAACTTCGGAAAGTAGATATTTCATTTTTATGATACAAATTTACCGTTTTCAGATACTATTTTTCGGGAAAGTTGTTATCTAACCAACTTTCCTGAAAGTAGATATTTCCCATTTTATGATACAAATTTCTGTTTTCTATGATAATCTACTTCGCAAAATTAGTAATATTTCTTACTGAAAAACTACTTCCCCGAAAGTCGATATTTCATTTTACTGAAAAGTAGAAAATTCATCTACTGGGAAAGAGTTATAACCAACTTTCGCGGAAAGTAGATATTTCCCATTTTTTATGATACAAATTTCCCGTTTTCTATGATAATCTATTTCGGCAAATTTGGTTATCTAACTAAGTTTCCCGGAAAGTAGATATTTCCCATTTTTTATGATACAAATTTCCCGTTTTCTATGATAATCTATTTTCGGGAAAGTTGTTTATCTAACCAACTTTCGCGGAAAGTAGATATTTCCCATTTTTTATGATACAAATTTCCCGTTTTCTATGATAATCTATTTTCGGCAAATTTGGTTATCTAACCAACTTTCCCGGAAAGTAGATATTTCCCATTTTTTATGATGCAAATTTCACGTTTTCTATGATAATCTACTTCGCAAAATTAGGTAATATTTCCCCCAAAATTCGAAAATCTACTTCCCCGAAAAGTCGATAATCTACTTTCCCGAAAGTAGAAAATCTATCTACTTTTCGGGAGAGTATATAACCAACTTTCCCGGAGAGTAGATATTTCCCATTTTTATAATACAAATTTCCTGTTTTTTATGATAATCTATTTTCGGGAAAGTTGGTTATCTAACCAACTTTCCCGGAAAGTAGATATTTCCCATTTTTTATGATACAAATTTCCTGTTTTATGATAATCTATTTTCGGCAAATTTGGTTATCTAACCAACTTTCCCGGAAAGTAGATATTTCATTTTTTTGATACAAATTCTGTTTTCTATGATAATCTACTTCCCAAAATTAGGTATTTCCCTCGAAAATACGAAAATCTACTTTCCCAAAAGTCGATAATCTACTTTCTCCTGAAAATTATAGAAAATCTATCTACTTTTCGGGAAGTAGATAACCAACTTTCGCGAAAAGTAGATATTTCCCATATTTTATGATACAAATTTCCCGTTTTCTGTGATAATCTATTTTCGGCAAATTTGGTTATCTAACCAACTTTCCCGGAAAGTAGATATTTCCCATTTTTTATGATACAAATTTCCCGTTTTCTATAATAATCTATTTTCGGGAAAGGTGTTTATCTAACCAACTTTCGCGGAAAGTAGATATTTCCCATTTTTATGATACAAATTTCCCGTTTTCTATGATAATCTATTTTCGGCAAATTTGGTTATCTAACCAACTTTCCCGGAAAGTCGATATTTCCCATTTTTTATGATACAAACTTCACGTTTTCTATGATAATCTTTTTTCGGGAAAGTTGGTTATCTAAGAAACTTTCGCGGAAAGTAGATATTTCCCATCTTTTATGATACAAATTTCCCGTTTTCTATGATAATCTATTTTCGAAAGTAGATATTTCATTTTTTATGATACAAATTTCCCAGTTATGATATCTATTTTCGGCAAAAGTTATCTAACCAACTTTCCGGAAAGTAGATATTTCCATTTTTTATGATACAAATTTCCTGTTTTCTATGATATTCATTTTCGGCAAATTGGTTATCTAACCAACTTTCCCGGAAAGTAGATATTTCCATTTTTATGATACAAATTTCCTGTTTTCTATGATATCTATTTTCGAAAGTTATTCTAAACCAACTTTCCGGAAAGTAGATATTTCCATTTTTATGATACAAATTTCCTGTTTTATGATATCTGTTTTCGGTAAATTTGGTTATCTAACCAACTTTCCCGGAAAGTGATATCCCATTTTTATGATACAAATTTCCTGTTTTCTATGATAATCTATTTCGGCAAATTTGGTTATCTAACCAACTTTCTGAAAGTAGATATTTCATTTTTATGATACAATTTGTTTTATGATAATTTTCGGAAAGGTTATCTAACCAACTTTCCCGGAAAGTAGATATTTCACTTTTTTATGATACAAATTTCCGTTTTCTATGATATCTATTTTCGGGAAATTTGGTTATCTAACCAACTCTTCCGGAAAGTAGATATTTCCCATTTTTATGAATACAAATTTCCCGTTTTCTATGATAATGCCGGTTGGTTATCTAACCAACTTCCCGGAAAGTAGATATTTCCCATTTTTATGATACAAATTTCCTGTTTTCTATGATACTATTTTCGAAATTTGGTTATCTAACCAACTTTCCCAAAAGTAGATATTTCCTCATTTTTATGATACAAATTTCCTGTTTTATAATGATGGGAAAGTTGTTATCTAACCAACTTTCCCGGAAAGTAGATATTTCCCATTTTATGATACAAATTTCCTGTTTCTATGATAATCTGTTTTCGGCAAATTTGGTTATCTAACCAACTTTCCCGAAAGTAGATATTTCCCATTTTTACGATACAAATTTCCGTTTTCCTGATATCTTTTCGGGAAAGTTATCTAACCAACTTTCCCGGAAAGTAGATATTTCCCATTTTTATGATACAAATTTCCGTTTTATGTATATCTGTTTTCGGCAAATTTGGTTATCTAACCAACTCTTTCCCGGAAAGTAGTATATATTTCCCATTTTTATGATACAAATTTCTGTTTATGATATCTATTTTCGGCAAATTTGGTTATCTAACCAACTTTCCCGGAAAGTAGATATTTCCCCATTTTATGATACAAATTTCCGTTTCTATGATAATCTATTTTCGAAAGTTGGTTATCTAACCAACTTTCCCGGAAAGTAGATATTTCCCATTTTTATGAACAAATTTCCGTTTTCTATGATAATCTGTTTTCGCAAATTTGGTTATTCAACAACTTTCCGGAAAGTAGATATTTCCCATTTTTATGATACAAATTTCACGTTTTCTATGATAATCTACTTCTGAAATTAGGTAATATTTCCAAA
>NW_024718732.1:0-17495 GCF_018991925.1 Homarus americanus
TTATATCTCTGTTAAAGTAACTTGAACAAACTATTCCAAACAATATCATCCTTTATAATTCTTAGTCACTTTTTTTTTGTTAGGAGTCATAAAATCTCATAATGGTTACGATTTCCTAATAGTGTTTATATTCTACCATCATACACTTGCTTTAGCAAATATAATTTTTTAATCCAATATAGAGACTTTTCAGGGTAAACATCTGGTCTTCAAAACTGGGGTTACTACAAAATTATATGCTGTACATTTTCATTTAGTAGGATGTGTGTGTGTGTGTGTGTGTGTGTGTGTGTGTGTGTGTGTGTGTGTGTGTGTGTGTGTGTGTGTGTGTGTGTGTGTGTGTGTGTGTGTGTGTGTGTGTGTGTGTGTGTGTGTGTGTGTGTGTCTGTGTGTGTGTGTCTGTGTGTGTGTGTGTGTGTCAGTGAGAGATGAAATGGTGGCCTCATTACATATAGTGTAGTAAATGTCACATGTGAGTCAATCGTCCCATTTTCCATAAATAATTCAACACCGACTCTTGGTAATAACTTAATGGTAGAGAAAGTGAACCGCGGGCCTATGTAATCGTAAATTATCTAACAAGGGAACGTTTTACCACACGAGAGTAAAGGAGAAAGTACAGTGGGCACGCCTGACTGACTACACCACGTAGCCTGTAGAAACTTTGAGAACTTACCATTGCGAGAGTAGAGGAAGAGTTTGGCAGTCACGAATAACAAAATCGTGATGAAAGGCAAAAATGTAAAATTTGAATAAAATGAAGAAGCAAACGAAAAATTATAAGCGAAATGTTTCTTCGATTGTTAAAAAGCTCTGAGTAATAAATGAAGACGAAGAATATACTGTAAGTCTCAGATTGTTTCAAATTAATTTCAAACGTGAAAATGTGATTCTGCAGCAACTGAAATGACCAGAGACAGAGTTGGTGCAGAGCTGACGCTAGGGGCTGAGGTTTTACGATTTTGAGGAACGAATTTAGAGAATATATGAAGATATTACAGAGATATATGTGTTAGAGAGACATGTAAATAGATCTCAGAATAGAATAATATAGAAAAATATAGAAAGCGATAAAGGGATAAAGTTAAACAGATAGCCAAACCGTAAATCTCCTGCAAACATTAAAAAAAAAGTTGATCACAATCCCCTATATTCAATTTCTCGAAACCACAAGAGTTGAAAGCCAAGTCGCGGACCCACAAAGGATGCTGACATGGCTGACCTGATAGCAAGAGAGAGAGAGAGAAAGTAATTTTCGCCGCTCGGTGTCACATCTAAGAGTTGACTCTCTCGACTTGTCTCCGCCCTTACCCCTCAAACTTCTCCCAACTTCTGCTTGCCTGCACGATAATTCCTGCTACTTCCCCTACCACCACCACCATCCATCCCTCTCTTCTCCCCCTCCCCCACTCCCTCCCGTACTTCCCTCTTCGCCAACCTCAAGGACCCTCACCACCGCCGCCAACCAACTTTGAGACAATTACGGTGAAGGGGGGAGCAATGGCTTGTGAGTAATAGTCCGGCTTGTTTGACTCTGTGTATGTGTGTGTGTGTGTGTGTGTGTGTGTGTGTGTGTGTGTGTGGCGGGGTGAGGGGTAAGGTACTTGGGCAGAGAACCACATCACCCCCCCCCGCCGTCGTCTTACTTGTGTCTTGTGGATTATTACGATGTTAAGCGTAAGGGAGGTAAAAGCGGAACAATGATTACCCGAAGATTCTGAGACTTCAAGATTGCGGGTTATTTAAGTTTTAATTGGTGTGGAATTACCACTGAGGGAAGTTGAGTCGGCGGTGTTTTTTATATTTATTTTTATTGAATTATAATCGGTACTGAGAAAGAAATACTTGGCTTCTTGTTTGCCTCCGTGACGAGAGAGAGAGAGAGAGAGAGAGAGAGAGAGAGAGAGAGAGAGAGAGAGAGAGAGAGAGAGAAATTATGCCTTTCAGAATACAAGAAAAGTACATAAGGGGTACATAAGATTAATCTTTTTCTATAATAATATTACACAGCCTCCCCCAACCCTCTCCTCCTCCTCCTCCTCCTCCTCCTCCTCCTCCTCCTCCTCACAGTGCCAGGGACATTGTTCTCTCATGGATATCTCTGTGGTATATGGTAGGGTTTCTTCTTCAGCAGGTGACTAATTGCCCTACCTGGCCCTGCTAAGGGACTCGAGGTAGAGACCCTTGATAAATAATGGGTGTCGTTTTTCTAGTTTTTCTTATTACTCTTTCGCTTTTTTATTGTTTGTCTTATAGCGTTTTTCTAACTATAATTTAATTTTTATCTGTGTAGGTCTCTATCTCTCAATATGAATCTATCCCTTCATATTTTTTTATATTTTTATTTATTTTTCCTGTTTTTGTCAGTCTTTCCTTCTCTACCTCTCTTTACATGTATGTTTTTACTCTCTCTCTCTCTTTCTCTCTCTCTCTCTCTCTCTCTTTTCCTCACGGCGGCCATTTGGTAAACGGGGTCACAGTAGACCATACGCACAGGTCTCACGTATAACAAAACCAGGCAAATGAGTTATACAGGTGACTGGGGGGGGGGGTGATTCCAGGTGGTCCGCCACATTAAACAACTCTCGTTTGTCTGTTGTTCTCTCTCTCACTCTCTCTCGGTCATTCTTTATTCATTACATAACCTCCCTTCCTATTTCTTACTTTTTTCCAGTTCTCTCTTTCTCTTTCTCTCTCTCTCTCTCTCTCTCTCTCTCTTTCTCTCTCTCTCTCCCTATCTGTTTCTCCTTCTCTCTTTCTTCTAAATATTATGGCTATATGCTTCTCACTCCTCCTAATCCTCTCTTTCATATATCTCTCTCTTACCTCTCTCCTTCTCCTTTTCAATTTATGTCTCTATCTTTCTATCTGAAAAGCTATCTTCTCTCTCCCACTGTATGAATCCTAGATGTTTTTAGTGAGTTTCTGTAGGACAACACCATGTAAGTGTACCTCTAGATTGTAACTAATAGGTGTTTCGTAAGAGGAGAAGATAGATATAATAGTTGAGAAAGAGAGAGAGAGAGAGAGAGAGAGAGTAAAAACTTCATGATTCGTTATGGATATGTACAAAGTAACTCTATATATCCTTTATGAGAAAAAAAACCACTACCTCCCTTGTGAGATATCTCTCATTCTCTCCTGGGTGTGGAAAGGACACACCCCTATCTCTCCTTCTCTTGTACATATTAGAGTTTATACATCTCTGACCTGCTAGTTAATTCTCTGGATAATAAACACACGGGAACTTTTCTTATGGGTGAAATTTAGAGCAGTCTGCTAAACCTTCACAGAAAAAACACGTTCTTGTCTGACTCTAGGGAGACACATTTTGAGGAGTCTGCACTGAGCTGAGTAACGCCACCTCAAAAATGTCCATCTTGGCTTTCTCTTCTAATTCTTCTTCCTCTTTCTCCTTCTTTCTCTCACCTACTCTTAAATTGGGTTGGATGACTATGTGTGTGTGTGTGTGTGTGTGTGTGTGTGAATTTCAGTCTCAACCAACTTCTGTCACTTTCTACATCCTTCTGTCACTTCTCTCCCTTACCTTCTCTTCTTCTTTTTTCTCTTAGTTAACCCAAACAAAGAAAAAGAAAAACGTTGTCCTCTGTAGTAAGAGAAAACAAATTTCCTTCAGAATGCAAATTCATTTCGGAGAAAGATGTGTAAATCTTATACTCTTCGATGTATTAGTAACCATCAACATTAAAAACATAAATTCAGACTTTTTTTCATATATCAAGTACAACCTCACAAAATAAGTTCTTTTTTTATTACATATATATATTAATGCTAATTCAAATAACTGTATTGATTTTCATTACTCTTTTATCTTTCATAGCTATTAAAAGTTATTGGACTTGTTAAAACTTCATACAACTACAAAGGACAAAAAATTACGGCTGTTATTGGGTTTCAGGCTCTAGGGAGAGGCATTACAAAGTATTGTTGAGGTTCTTTTACAAGGCCGTATATCCAGCCCGCCTAGAGCAGTTTTGGGGTCTCAGTGGGATTGGCTCGAGGTCTGTGACTTGTGTAAGTTTCGGCTCACTATGCCGGGGTCACGGCGTGTTTTCTCGTCTCTGTGATGGCCACTTCTGACTCTTTATCATCTCTCCAGTAGATGGCATCTCCTGAATCCCACCCCTGCCTCTGTTGGATTTCGAATTTTATGAACAAGTGGAGTTATCAGGGATGTCATTGTGAAAGGAATTAACTCATCGTCATCAAGGGGTTAATTCATCGTCCTCAACGGGTTAAATCATTATCATTATGGGATAAGATCATCGTCCGTGAGGGGTTTAACATAATCCCCGAGGAATAAATCATCGTCGTCGAGAGGTTAAATCATCCTACATCAGGAATTACGGAATGTTCTTTTTTTACTTATGAACAAAAGCCGAACAAAATCTTCAACGTCACGACAACAAAGAGTTTGTAGGAACAGCTTTGCATCAACACACTCAGGCGAGGAAGCAAAGTAAATAAGTCAATAAACAGGTGAATAGATTTCCATGCAGAGAAATCCTCGACACACAGGGATAAAGGAGAGATAGAAGGGGAAGAAAGAAAGAAGTGAGAGTGGAGAAATGGGAAAGGAAAATGAAAGGAGAAGGGGAAAGAGAGAGTGAGAGGTGGGAGAACAGAGAGAGACAGGTAGCAAGAAGAGAGAGAGAGAGAGAGAGGTATGTCTGGTAAGTTGAAGGAGACATTAGCGTGTACTGTACATTATTAAGGCGAGTGTTATTGTGGTGATTTGGTGTCTCTGGTGGTCGAGCTGCTGGTGCCTTTCCTTAGTGAAGTTTTTGCGTGTCTTTCTCTCTTTATTACTTTGAGTATCTCTCTCCTTCTATGGTTGTTTTTTTCTGTTTGTCTCTACGTTTGTTAGACTGTTTTCTTCTCTATCTCTCTCTCAGCACACACACACACACCTCTTCTGTCACTACATCCCCACCTCCTCATTCGGTTTCCATTCTTTGACAGTCATTTCTAATCCAATAGCATCAGTGAGTGGCTGTAGGAAAGACGCTCCTCAAGTACGCATAAATGGATTATATTTAATTTATACCTAAAATTTTCTACAAGAGAATCCCACCGAAGACATTCACTACCTCACAACACATTCTTTATTCTATTCCGAAATAAAAGAAAATGTGATTAACTCAGGCGGCGCTATGATGTACTTCACTACAGTTTTATTATCTGTAAGAAAAACCCCTTGTTATAGTAAGAAGAGGTGTAATGTGTGAATTTGTGTAGCGATGTGTTCTTTTTTCGTTCTCCTCAACGATGAAGGAGTCGTCTTCTCTGCCTGTCTGTCTGTTTGTGCGTCTGTTCCTACACTATGGATGATATCTTGTGGCTTATGGCGTGTATTTTTGGGCGGGGGGCGGGGGTGATAATTTTCTACCTTGTGGATGCCATTCTCTATACACCTGCTATTTTTTCTTTATTTTTTTCTTATTTTTTACTCTATTGTTCAAATTGTATTTTTTCCCCAACTGCTAACACATTAAATCTTACCTTTCTGAAATACACCACTTCCTCCATTCCGTATGCATTCAGACAAACATCGATTCTTCTTTTCAGCATTAATTTTTGCTTTTCTCTGACCATACATTCTCCCAAACTCTATCACTGATATTTGTGTTGCTTGCTCCGAATCTCCCACTAGCACAGTGTCATCTATAAACAGAAGATGACTCACCTCCCATTGCCTTCCCATTTCATTATTTACCCAACTTGCACCCTCTGTCCATTACTCTAACTTTCCCCTCTCCTACTATCCCGTCCATGAAAGTATTGAGCAACTATGGCGACGTTACAAATCACAGATAAACTCCAAAAGATATAGTACTTCACTTTCCCTGTACACATATGAACTGATTGCATCAAGTTTCCAGATATTTTCAATACCTTCCACATCTCTTTTCTACCTACTATTATTATTATTATTATTATTATTATTATTATTATTTTTATTATTATTATTATTATTATTATTATTATTATTATTATTATTATTATTATTATTATTATTATTATTATTATTATTATTATTATTAACACAGCAAATAGGTGTTGTTTCCTGTTGTTAAATCACAGTCTCGCCTTTGCTGAGTTTCGTAAAATCGGTTCAGTGGTTTTATAGATATTTGTTTCAGACACACACATACACATTAAGGAGGCAACTACAATGCCTCCTTTCTCTCTTGGGACTGAAATACTAACCAGGAAGAAATTTCCCCAGACGCCAAAGGTAATCTGTTAGAGTGAGTTTGATGCTTTCAGAGGAAGACATCTCCTGCTGTAAAGCATCATCTGATCTGTTTAGCATGACTGAGACACCATAAATCAAGATTAACTACATTTTGCACCTAAAACAGTCTTTTGATCTAGTACAAAAGCTAAGGTGAAATAGTAAGAGAAGACAATATAATTATTTCAGCTAATTCCACAGGTAATATTTTATGGTCATAGCACGTAACATAAATCCAGAATTATAATTTGTTTCTGGATATTATCATTAAGTTATCAATACTTCACTATAATTTAATTGAGACTTTATTGATTTTTATATATATTTTTTTTTAACAAGGAACAGAATTATTACTGTGTGGGAAAGGATATTGAGTTCATTACCCGTAACTTAGTGGTGTTTGTGTATGGTTATATATAGTCAATAATACATATAATGATGTTAAAAAGCCCCTAGAATGAACTACAGTATGTGAGCCGCTGTTAAAACTTTGTCGTAATTCGTAATCGTGATCCTAAGTCTGACGAATGTTTGAAGGAAGGCCATGTGTATCACACCAGATTGGTATTTAAAAAACTTGTATTTTTTATAACCAGATGACCGACAACTGGGTGAGGTGTCACAGCCCAGTCGAGTATTTCACAAAAGCTCTTGGCTAAGTGAATGTTTCGCGTTGTTGTTCCATGAAAAACGTTCACTAGAAGCAACACTCGTCTCTAGTGCAGCACAAATTTAACTCCAACACAAAAGTTTCAGGCAAAAAAATAAAAACAAAAGGAAAATGACGCAAGGAGAGTATAAGCATTTAGAAACCATCGAATGTTTTTAGTTTTTCCTGGGCTGCGGGAACATAGGAGAGTTTTAAGCATCTAATTTGCATAATGCATGAGTTTTAGTAATAAATAATGACAGCGAGAGCACACCAGGCTTTACGGAGAGCCTGACCTGGGTCTGTTATACGAGGTGTGGGCTCTCCTGGGGGGGCGGGGTGTTCGTCCTCGTGCTAGACTTAGTAAAACATGTGATTATTTGTAGTTTCCGGGTTACTGTTACACTGTGTGGGTAACCATGAGCCCCTGCGATATGGTGTAACGTCATCAATATTTATCTCCTCTTGAAGGTAACAGACATGTCATTATTGTGGATTTTCTTCCTGTTTTCCCCTTCATTCTTTCATTTTTTCTTTCATTCTTCTTGGAGATAATTCACAAACCATCGCCATTTCATCAATCTTGAGCTAATTAATTTGAAGTTTGAAATTTAATTAATCTTAATTTCTCTTTTTTTTAATGTTATACAGCAAAAAGTTAAATTCACTAAATTACATATGTATTTAAGTTTCTCTGTTTATCCATATTTAGACCAATCATGTTGTAAGTTGTTACGATAGACCACCTTTACTATTTTTTTCCATTTTACAAGGGTCAAAGGTCACCGATGAATCATCTGAGTCTGAATGGAGACAATATCATGACGTCTTCAATTCCCACTTATGTTACTATATATCTGAGAAACACACACACACACACACACACACACACACACACACACACACACACACACACACACACACACACACACACACACCTCTAATACGATAAATCGACCCTGGAATCTTGCCGGAGACCAGATATATGCTTTAGTGGTCTTCGGCGATAGCAAGAGAGAGTCACCCACTGGAGTTGGCTGGTACTAAGCCTCTTTATCTTCACACTATCTAATATTCTGGCATCCTTATCGCGTGTCTTTTAAAAGCTCTCGGAACATTCCTACACTCCCAACTTGTACCAGCCAGTGAAAGTCTGTACGTTTTTCACTTTTACAGCTGTTATAAGTTCTGTAAACTCTGGTAGGTTCATGTAACTTTTCTAATTTTCGTTGGACGCATAGGAAAAACGAGTTGATTGTTAAGCACACTTGGTGATGTTTGTTAGTGTGTGTGTGTGTGTGAGTGTGTGTGTGTGTAGGAAGGGAAAATACGTTGTCATATAACTACTGTTGTTTCTATTCCAAACTCCCCTACCGCTACCACAACTGTTGTTATTTCTCTTACCACTTAATATTTTAGAGGTTTTGTTTTACAACTCCCACTACTTTTATCACCATCGTTATTGTTATGACTGTTGCTATTATTTTACTAATGTTTTGGGGGTGCGGCGACCCAGTGGATATATCTCGTCTCTCTCTTTTAACATAGCAAAGTGGTTTTATTACTTTTGCACCAGTCTTATCTCTTTTGCTACATATGATCAGCATACAAAGATGAAGATAATTTATTCCATCGGCCTTTCTCTTTATTTCCCAGCCAATTATATAGTTAGTTACCTGTCTTCTCTTTCTTTCGGATTACCTAATCAACAAAATTTCATAAGTCCTTCTCTCTGGCAGAATAGAAAAAGGACATATTTAATAACTCCTTTCTCTCTACCAACACCATCAAGACGCAAGAACGTAAGATTAAATCACTCCTCTCTTCTACCAGCATAGCAGAATGGCAGATTACATAGTTCCTTCCTCCCCGGGCCTGCTGAGCTGCCAACAACGGCCGGGGCTGTACTTGCCAAGCCTCACGCAAGAATGTCATCCACGCCGGACGGGCACCGCCTCCACGTGACCAGTGACAGGGAGGCGACGGCTGAAAGGAGAGGGAAGATTACACGCGATACCGTCCACACTTACGAACGCCAAAGAGAGAGAGAGAGAGAGAGAGAGAGAGAGAGAGAGAGAGAGACAAGTATACACACGATAGATAAGATATGTTTATGTGTGTTCACCTTCACATATCGTTTGTTTGTATCGCTCTCGATTCCGTTGCCTCCAGAAGAATATAGAAAGTTGCAGATACGTACATATAACCTTACTATAAATTTAACAAAGTAAAATCAGAATATATAATTTTATATAGTAACATTAATTTATGGCGTCATGATTTGTTGCAACATCATAAATATCCAGTTATTTCCATACTAACCAAAGCCATAAAAGCTTCATTAATATGTACATAATTTATGATAATGACGGAACAGTTGTGATAGACATACGACCCGAATCATTTTTATTTTCAGCTGCTCTCGCGGTCAGCCTCTCATCTCCGCTCACTACATCTTGTGTCACCCTCGTTGGTGCTCCAGCATCTTACCGTCTTCTTTAACGGCTTCCATTCCTTTCACCATTATATATGAATCGAGAGAGAGAGAGAGAGAGAGAGAGAGAGAGAGAGAGAGAGAGATTGGTTTTTCAATGAACCTCTACTTAGGTCTTTGGCCTTTCAGTCACTTGATCTCCAATAAACATTCTGAGCAGCTCTCGAAATCTCAAGTAATCTTGCCTTCTCTTTCGCTCCAACTGAGGATGGGAGAACGTATAAAGTTATGGTACAGTCTCAGAGCAATTTTTACTTCATATTGATAGCTTTATTGTGTTGCAGCTTACGTGAGGCAGGTAGGTACTTCCTCACGTCCCCAGATAGAGATATAGTTAAAGAAGGAACATGAATCTACCCCAGTATTTGTATGAAGACAGACTAAAAGGCGTGTGGTGAATATGAAGATAACGCCAGGCGCTGTATAGCTCCATTGCTGGCGCTGTTTTTATGGCGCGGGCCTTTGAAATCATAATACCGGGTCTTCTATGCTCCTTAATGACTGTGTGTAGGGTAGGCACGTAAGCTATCATGGGTTACCCAAAGGTCGTGAACGAGTGTATAATACAAAGGCAGGGTAAACATGAGACTGTTTGTAAACACACACACACACACACACACACACGCTGCGTCCTTATGGCAATGCAAGAGGTTTTTTGTTCCTTTTGTGTACACTGGTGAGACGCCATTGACCATATGCTGTATAATTTCTTAATTTTGTAAACCTCTTTCTTATTCTCCTTTTTTCTCTCTTTTTGGAGGATACTTTGTCTTGACGGGTACTCACCTTGTAGGCAGGTCAGGCAAGGCTTTAGAAATGTTAACTAGTTTCAGCTTTCAAATATGTTTACTGTATAGAGGCAAACAGTTAATTATATGATAAACATAAACTTTAAGAAATACCCCTCACAAATATTAAGATAGTCTGTAGAAATAATAGACAGGAAATAAGATGTGTGTGTGTGTGTGTGTGTGTAACTGCAGTTTCTTAATTCTAAATGCCAAATATGTTGTATGTGTCTGGAGAATGCGTAGACTATATAATTTCACATATTTCAAACTATAGTTAGAACTTTAACAGTGTTCAGGAATCATTTAAGCTTACATGGAAGTTTTATGTTTCCTAATTAGAACTATAGACACTGAAACGAAAAGAGCATTTTGCAATACGTAAAGTAAACGAAGACGTGTGTATGAAATATTTATCATTTTGTGTTAATCTCTCTCTCTCTCCTCTTTTGTTTCAAAATGCCAGGCAAGTTGTATTCCAGCCGGGCGGAGAACAACTTCAAAGACTCTTTACATCGTCTTACAAACAATTTGGACAATATCTCTGTAAAAGATTTGCATGAATGTTTTCATTTACATTTTTAAGGTTTTAAAGCCAGAGGCGCAAAGTAATGCCACTTACATCCAGGATAATTACAGAAAGTTCCGGGGAAGTACTTACGTTTTGCATTGTAACTGCTTAGTGGGTGTGGGTAAAGTGCTTTCTTGTGTTTCACCAATTGCTGTGTTGTGTGGAGGTGCGTGTTCCTTTCCCTGCGTCCTAGACAGTACTATGTGTTGTCATCTAGTGTGGGAGAACTAATAATAGTAATAATAATAATAATAATAATAATAATAATAATAATAATAATAATAATAGTAATAATAATAATAATAATAATAATAATAATAATAATAATAATAATAATAATATCATCATCATAATCATCAATAGATAATGAATATAATTCCAGAAAGACGAGGTACAGTGCAGTATTTGAGACGTCTGACAGCCAATCCAAATTCACCTGTATTCTTGTTATACAGTGATGGGCCACCTGACTTAAACTTCTTAAAAGGTATCCACAACTCCCAGGGCAGGTTGCTTTATAACTCTCTACGCACAAGTAATGACCTTCAGTTGGTCTTGACTCTTGACAGTGAAGTAAACGATGCTTCAAGCGGGTTTTGTTCCCCGCTTTATGAATATGTGCACAGATTTGAAAGCCGTCAAGAGGAGCTCCCGAGCCTTGTTGTAATTCTCCAGTATGAGATGAACGCACCAAATACATATAGCTTAGTTAGATAAATAGGGTAATTAAAAAAAGCAGAAACGCGAACAATTTTCACCTTGTGTTATGTATGTGATATATCTCTTAATATGTCATTGCTGACTAGTTGTTGAAGCGCAGTAATATGTTATATAAAATAATCTTTCTGGGAGAATTATGAGGTTTGGATATATATCTGGCAGGATACGCCGCTCGGAAATGATTATTTCTTCAGGCGATTGTGTCTAAAAGAAGAATAGATAGAATTAGGGAAAAATCGAATATGGCAAAAATGCAGCTACTGTGAATGGCACAAGTCATGCACGACGACACACCACGACTAGTCTAGTCTCAGTCATGGATGGGACAGACATGCACGACGACACACCACGACTAGTCTAGTCTCAGTCATGGATGGGACAGACATGCACACAAAACTCCAGAGAATATGTGAGAAATCCATTCTGACCTTTCAGTTACCCCGGGAACAAGAGACTCCCCTCAAATATTGACAGTGAGATAGAGAGCCAAGATATACACCTGCATGTACAAGTAGACAGTCCATGCCTGTGTCTGCCAGCCTGAGTCTCTCAATTATTTACAGATTATGTGGGTCGCTGCTAACATGATGTTGTCAGGTGTCAGCAGAGTGAACACCTCTTTCATTCAGCCTGTGATGGTCAGCGGGGGAGGCGATAAGTGTGATAGTAGGGCTCAAGTGAAGGTGCAAAAATTCTTTTATATTTTCCCTTAATCTTACTGAACTTCTGCGTATGAACAGGGGTCCCTACCACGGCGCCAGAAGAGCAACAAAAGCAATCCTAGGTTTTGTTTTATTTCACACAAAGTCCGATCGTTCGTCTTACTTTTAAGCAACGTGAACCTCTATCGGAGATTGCCCGTGCTAACTGTGTGGTCGTAATAGCATTTTACCGACTCGAACTAGGAAACACGAGGCTACATACAGTATACAGTGTATATCTCAACAGTCCATATACACACGGACTTCCAAATACAAACAATACCTCACTAGTCGGGAATCGAACCCTGGACCTCTATGCCGTGGTAGCGACCCTTGTTCACACGCACACTGAAATTCCACTGTAGGAGAAGATAAAATACACAATAAGAGGATCACTGTATTTTTCAATGGTGGGTTACAGACGGTCGTAATATACAATTCTCTTGGTTTTTTTTTTTGGGGGGGGGGTGTTTTATCTTCTCCTACAAATGGATATCAGTGTTATGTGCCTCCATACCTGTGTTGTGTTATAAATATGTTCATCAGTACTTTCAATTTGTGTGTAATTTAATTCACGTACGAAACTGAAACAACAAATTTCTTCTTTTACATAGGAATTTCTTTTGCGACTCTATACAATACGTGTTACATTATACCACTGAAGCTACATATTTTATCTCTTTCTTTTTGATAATTTTTTGGGGCAATCTCAGGAATACAAATCTTTTGGGTAATGTAGTGATCAGCTTCTATAACATCTCTATTTGTTTTGCGAATTGTTTAAAGTAAAGTTCGTCTCACTTCTCTTTTGTTAGAATTGGACTGTGTGTGTGTGTGTGTGTGTGTGTGTGTGTGTGTGTGTCATCTTTTCCATTCACTAAGAAAATTTTGGTTGTTGTTGAGATACTGGCTCACCCAGGGCGGTCTTCGTACAATGGGACACGTGAAATCATAAATCTCAGTTACACAAAAGATATCGCTGACGTCAACCTACACACAGCGAAATTCCAAGCTAATTTAAGCTTCCTTTGAAAAGTTGGAAACAATTCAAAGAAAAAAAGACAAAACGAGAGAAAGAGAGTGAGAGCTAGAGAGAGAGAGAGAGAGAGAGAGAGAGAGAGAGAGAGAGAGAGAGAGAGAGTCCAATGCAACATTAAAGACCTCAGAGTGGTCTGCAGCTACAATAATAAGAGGATGAATATTTAAGTGACCCATGATACCAGGTAGTTTCTCTCTCTCTCTCTCTCTCTCTCTCTCTCTCTCTCTCTCTCTCTCTCTCTCTCTCTCTCTCTCTGTTTCAATGTTTAATTTCTTCATGTATTTAAGAGAATGATAACAAAGACAGTAACAATGAAAGTAGTAAGGCTGAAGCCATTAATATTTGCAGTATTAATGATACAAAGAATAATAATAACCATAATAATAACAATAATGATATTTTGATTATAAACCTTTACGTCTGTACAATATACCTAGAATGAGGTACAACTTTGAGCCAGGCCTTAGCGTACATCAATAGTCTTTCCAACTCTTCATCGTGAGTCGAGAACGTGAAACATGTTTTGGGTGTTTCTCCTGCCCGTCTCACACCCTCAGAAGTTCACAGTTTGCCCGTCTCTCACGTTACCTTAGATTTTACACCATGTTTGCTCTGATAGAAATTCCGGCTAGGGTCCTTTCTGTGCTCAAGCTAATCCTCACTACAGTTACTACAGTTTTCATCATAGCCATCGTCCTCGTCACTCCCCTACACTGCCATTGCCATTTCCACGCTACCATCTCCAACCTCTTCTTTCCTGTCATAAAACACCACTGCTGCCCTCTCCAACTACCAACCATTATCAGATTATCTCTCTGACAAGTATTTTCTCATACCACAAAATATCGCCAGTGTCAACCAAACCATCAACCAAAACAATCATCGCCTTCGACTTATATTATATCCACCACCATCACAGTTCACTATCATCCTTACAACAACCATCATCCCTACCATCACCATCACCACTAATTATCACTACTGTCTCCCACACCATCCACCAGAATCCCCTTTCCCCATTCCTTCCCCTACATCAATCATCGGAACCTCTATCGATCAATACACAAATACCACCACCATCACCACCACTACCACCATCACCACCAACTACCACTATCACTAGCCACCATCCTCACCACAATCACCATCACTACCACCATCACCACCACTACCACTATCACCACCACTACCACTATCACCACCACCACTCTCCCATCAAACCACTAAATTCCACTGTCAATTAGGCTGAGCCGAAATCCGGGTCTCATCATTGCTGTGAATAATGGTCCCACATCAATCACACGTTGCAGTTATCTTCGACCTGCTTTGGGCCAAGTACTATAATTTGTCAAATGAATCACTCTCTACTTTATATACCTCGGGTTTTTCTCCTTTGTTATAATACTGAAGCTTCTTGAGGAATACTAAGTGCCCTTGAAGATACCTTTTGCTATGTCATAGGTAAACAAATATAATAAAAAATATTAATTAGCAATGAATGAATAAGTAACAAATCTATACATAGTCAACAATAAATGAATGAATGAATGAGTGAATGAATAAATAAACATATAACATGAAAAGATATATGGACAGTGATTTTCATTCCCTTGAAATATTGTCAGCTATTTATTACGTAAATTTATCATACATTATCCTGCCATATTTACACACACACAATGTTTTACCCTCTTGATATATTGCTAAATATTATGCACGAGATAAATCTGCTAGACGGAGCGCACTTCGCCAGACAAAACATAATTCACGGGCAAGAAAGTGGCAGGTTGGAGCTGCAAGATCTGCACCTCATATTATACTTGGTGCTGTGTTACACGGTCAGGGGTGCAGCCAAGACCCAAGTAAATTACCCTCGGTGTGGGAGGTAATATTGGCCTGGAACCCGGACAAGTGAGGCTCCTGCTCTGATCTCCACTAATTAATAATATATATTCGTATGTGTATTTCGAGATTTGCTTACTCACTCATTCACACTTTGTGGCCACTGTCATCTCAGACTATCGCTAATTTCTTTTACGTCACAACATGATGTGATAAGTTGATATAACTGTTCTGTGTTAATTATAATGTCTGTCACTTCGTTCACAATGGAGTAATGTCATGGAATTTTTAGTCTTTTTTGTCCATATGGTATATTGTCAACTGCTTCACTCAACCGTACATGCAACTCAGAGTTACGGAGATTTTGAAATTAAGACAAATTTTTGGGAAATCTTGAGTGTGTAAAAACATTCGATGTGTAAAATAATATTCAATGTAGAAAATTGGCTTCCGTTTGTCTTAGGATGTGTCTCATGCTGCGGCTTGTCGTTTGTTGGTTCTGTTTATGCGTGTAGTTCTCTCCACCCCAGTTTTCACCATGTAAAGTGATTCATTCATTACATCTGACAACAGCACTGTGAGGGCAGCAGGGAAAAAACATGATCAAGTTCCTTAACTAGTGTTCCCAAATGACTTCAGAGTTAAGCAACCATCATCATATTTTACGGCAAGTGTTGTATTAACTGCATTTCTAATAAAGATTTATGTGTGTTGTAAGTATTTATCATGCTATAATAGTGCATAATTATTAAGTAAAGACATTAATAGTTTGCTTTTTTCTTGCACTGTAACGACTGTATTTGGAAATTTATATAGTTGTATTTATCGTATTAATTTCTCAATTTTCAAACCCTAATACTGAAAAATGCCCCAAAAAATATATATATATATATATATATATATATATATATATATATATATATATATATATATATATATATATATATATATATATATATATATATATATATATATATATATATATATATATATATATATATATATATAGGGTGTGTCATAGGAGGGAAGATCAGCTAAAACTAATGGCCCATCACTTTTGTTGGTAGATTTTAGTGTATATAAACAGAAAATAATTTCAGTTTCAATATTTTGCAACCCTTTGCTAGGTAAATTTTAGCGTGAAATTTATCGAAAATCTAACGTACAGCTGCAATAGTGCATTACAATTAAAGTGAACATTGCTTTCTGACTTCATTCTTTAACAACCCAACTAACAATATTTTTTTCTGTTTCAGATTCTGATGCATTTATAAGTTGATAATATTTGCGATGGCTGCTTGTGTCAGGACGAGGAACCAAAAATCCAGCCATCTGGTCACTATCTTGGGTCTGGGAGGCTCCTGAAGTCGGAGTTGCCTACATTGAGAGATGCTTTGAGATACGGTGTTTTGTCGAGGCGAAATCAATTAGAAAAGGCAAGAAATTTACACAAACAAAAGACATTGCCAGTGATATGACCAAAGCTGTCTTGGCACAGTACCTCACCGGCTAACGCTCAGTTCAAGCCTCAGTCATAACAAGTCAGAAAGAAGATTAGTGAGGAACTGCTGCTAGCCAGTTGGGAGAAAAGGCAAGAGATATCTCTCTTGGGAGAGAGAAAACTTGCAGTTAGGGACATTTTAAGCAACTGGACCAGTTATTTGTATAAGTACTTGCAAGTGCCGGTAGTTCTCTGTCCTGAGTTTGGATGCGATCGTGACTGTAAATCCGAGGCCCACATCTCCTGTGTTTGCAAGCGTGAACTGAAGATTCCCTTAATGATCGAACTGGCATTTGTCAAGCACCCAGAGACTGGCAGTATAGGGGCTCTCAGGATTTCTAGCCAAGATATTCCGGAGTCCAAGAGACAGGAGGCTGCCACAGAGAGACAGAAGAGGAGAAGAGTTGCCGAGGAAAAGAGACTTGAGAAGGCCCAGGGTGAGGTAAAAAAGGCCGATGATTGGAGTCAAGCTGATTCAGAGTTTAATGACTTCCCCATGGCTGGTCCGAGTGCTGTCCAGGAGAATGGTGACTTTGTCCCTAACCCAGAAAATAATGATCCCAAACCTTCCAGGCATAAGATTCGAAATAGGAAAGATATCCCGAGCATAGCTCTGGCCAGCATGCGACACCACACTTGTCTCAGAGAAACTGCAGAGATAGCAACAGCTGCCTGGATTGACGGTGGTTTGATAACACCTGATGATGTTCACCTGGTGATAGATCATAACAAAGTAAGGAGAGCTCAGGAGAAACTTGTCAATAACCTAGAAGAGGAGTTTGATAAGGGGATAAGAGAAAATGGAATCAATTGTTTTTTCTTTGATGGGAGAAGGGATGACACTAAAGTGTTCATGAAAGTTGGAGATTCTGACAAGTTGTTCCCTGCCATGGTGAAGGAGGAACACTACTCCTGCTGCAGTGAACCAGGA